>NW_007729950.1:105952-136650 GCF_000696425.1 Galeopterus variegatus | reverse complement strand
GGAACAATGGGGGGTGGGGTTCGTTTGCGGGCACGGAAAAAAAAAAAAAAAAAAAAAAAAAAAAAAAAAAAAAAAAAGTAAAAATAAAAATAAGATTATTAGAAGAAAACACAGAATGCAGAGGGAACATCTTTTCTAAGCCCGATATAAAATCAGATGCATAAAAGAAAAGATTAACAAATATGAGTACATTGAAAAAAAATACCACCATAAACAAGAGCTAAAAGATCAACAATATAGCAGAATACATGTGAGGCCTGTATAATAAGGAATTAGTAATAATAATAAATCAATATGAAAAAGGCAACAGAAAAATGGGGAAGAAACATTAACAGGCTTAATGGAAGAAATATAAATGGCTAATTAACATGTGAAAAGATACTTCATTAATACACAAAAAAATGCAAATTAAAATAAGGCATGTTTTGCCTGACTGACAAAGATTACATAGATTAATGTATCTAATGTTGGTGAGGGTATTGTTAGTGATACTGTAAGCTGGTATAACTTGATGTGAAAATCAATTTGACAATATCTGTTGTATTTAAAATTTGTATGTCCTTTTACCCAGTCATTCTATGTCTAACAATTTATCCTACACATTTACTTACATAGGAAAGTAAACATAACATGTACATGAGTATATTCTCTGCTTATAAGAATACAAATTCCATCAAGGAAAGGGCTTTGCTGTGTTCACCACTAAATCCTCACTCCTAGAAGTGTCTAGCACATGGTAGATGGTTCAAGAAATATGCATTGAAAGAATGAATAAACAATGAAAAAACTGGAAAAAAATTTATCTAAAAGGCTAAATAAATCCAAGCACTTTAAAATAGTGTATTGCTATGTAGGGGTAAAAGAAATAACCAGCTGTAATCAATGCATATTGTCAACTAAAACAACAAGCTGTTGAACAGTCTATGCTCTATTCTTATTTGTATGTATATAAAATGGATATAAATATAAAACCTACATAATTTATACATATAGAATTATATAGAACTATATATAAAACTTAAATTTCTTTCAAAAAGAGTCTGAAAATAAATGCTATAAACTATTAATAAACAGTTCCCTCCAAGGTGTTCTAACACCAAAGTCAAGGGTTCGGATCCCTGTACCAGCCCGTGGCCAGAAAAAAAAACAGTTCCCTCTAGGAAGTGGGTGTTGGAGGAAGTTACACATTCTATTTTATATTTTTCAACTGTTTGCTTTTTTCTTTACAATGAGCACACATTATTACATATAAATAATACAGCTTATAAATATCAGAGGAAAGGGAAGATTGAGGCCCTTTAGTAAAATGAAACATGAAAGAAAGTTAATTATCAAAAATTCCTGTGTTAAGGTGTTACAAAATTGCAAAAGTGGATGTGTGAATCTGTCTCTGTGCTTCCTGGACCTCAAGTCGTACTGACTTCTACTTAGTAAGCAGTGTAACTGGGTCCTACTGTAGCTCTGGTTTCTGGATGAGGAAAAAAATTCCTTATTTTAAGAGAGCCCAAATATCTTCACTGATAGGTTGTCCTACTCTAATTGTAGATATATTCTTTATAATAATTCTTTCTAATTTGTCTCCTAAAAACTCTAATTTCTCTTTTAGCATCGTTTTTTCTATCCTACTTTGTTGCAGACACATTAATTAACTTCTTGATTAGTTATGCCCTTAACTGAAGATTTGCTTATTTACCTTTTATTACTGCCTAATATTCGGGTTCTGTCTCACTAGAGGTTAGGTGGCCTTAATGGTGGGCATTATCAGCTGGAAGCCCCTCTACATTAGTTAAGATTCTTACTACAGACAGGAGAATACTATCACATCCCTCAGTTTCAAAGCCTGTTTCAAGCCTTTCTCAGCTGAAGTAACTGGCTCTACCTACCTCCCAGTCTTGTTTAATAAATATATACTGATTTCTACTATATTCTGAGCATTCTGCTAAGGAACCAACAGTAAGATACCGCCCTCAAGGGAAATAATTATGTTATACACTATCATGACATGTCCTTTAGATGCCTCTGCTAAGTCTCAGCTTCTAGAATCAGAGTTCTATAATACCAAAAGTAACACAAATGTCATATAATAATAACAGATTTAATAAGGATGTGATCAAGAGAAAAAGAGTTAAGCTTTTAAGAGTGATATTAAATTTATTAAATTTCATAGGGACATTCTATGTTTATCCTTTACCTTGTGTAAGAAGTCTTCTGAATTGCTCAACTGCTTTGTAAACGTCCACTTGGAAAAATTCCCAGAGTCGAATCTTTGGAAAAATATCCTCCCAAATTATTTTTCGAATGCACTGAAAAATTTCAATAGTTAAAAAAATATATATATTTAAAATATTTTCACCAAATACTGTTTACCATATTAAAATACAGGTCAGATTCTAGGGGCTGACTGGTTAGCTCTGTTGGTTAGAGCGCAGGCGTGTAACACCAAGGTCATGGGTTTGGATCCCCGTACCAGCCAGCCACCACCCCTCCAAAAAAAATACAGATTCTAAATAATTTTCAGCCATATATTTAATTTGTACTTTAGAAAGTTTTTTATTGTTTTAGTGCAGTATTCTTCTATACATACTGACATGCATATGTTGATCATTTTCGATCAAAACAGGTATGCCTTTTTCTTTGTATTTCCCTTCTGCAACGTCACAGGAGAAGTGCCAAAGTGCTCTGTCTAAGACCCATGCAGGTTTTAGGTGCGGAGAATTCACAAGATTATATGCACATTCTGGATGTTCCTGGATCCACTTACTATTAGCAGCTTAAAGAAAAAGGAAACATGAAGGACTATCTCATAATTAAATTGAAGTCAGTATCTGTGTTAAGTTTAAAGGTGAAATAAAATATCAACATCTACCACTCATCTATCACATCAATTATTTGGTTATGGTATCCTATTGTCCACTTCACCACACTTTTTTTTCCTTTTTACTTTAATTCTGCTTAGAAAATCCTGACTGAAGAAAAATTAGTTCTCTTATAGGTAACTCCTTTGCATAGCTAATCCTAAAGGAATAAGACATATTATTTTGATAAGACTGATAAAAGTGAGGCTGAGAAATTGCTGAAAGAAATGTGCTCAAAGAATAAGAATTCTTTGGAATTCTTTTATCCATCTCTATCAGATGGATAAAAAGTTTAGAATCAGAATCAGTTTAGCAACGTATTTCAAGTATTTACAACATTAAAGATAATTTTTGTTAATTTTTTAAATAAAAAAATAAAAATTACACACAATTTGTTTGATCTTTAAAATAATGCCCCTTGAATTCACAGTAAAGAGCATAAGTGGCTTAGTATACAGAAAATAAAAAGCGGTAACAACTACTGAATACCTACCACACTCCAGGAATTGTTCTAAGCAGTTAAATGTATTGATTTATTATTCTTCATCCTCTATCACACATGTAGAACATATTATGTTCCTTTAATAGATGAGGAACTGAGGCACAGAGAGACAAATAACTCAGCCAAGCCATACAACCAGGAATTAACTTGGGCAAGTCTCTCTTCAGAATCTGCAATCTTAGCCACTTGATCTGCTGCTAAATGAATGTGTTCATGCCTCACTTACTCAGCTGAACACTCTTACAGAGTTTTAGAATTGTTATCACTTCCAGTTTCAGTCATTTATTTAGTAAATCATTTATTTATTTAGCATTTATTTATACCCATTATAAACAAACACTTCGATGAAGACAGGATACATAGGACCAGAGATATTGTAATAAAAGTTAAGTTGATAATTCCCCAAATTTGCATTAAGATAGTTTCCCCTAGATTCAATATCACATTCACTGAAATTCAAAGTATTTGTTAAAAAGATAAAATGCAGTGATAATTATATCCAATTAGGATTTTCACTTATTAAGAATAAAGCTATCCCAATTTTTTTAATGGTAAAATCCTGAAACTTTTTTTTTCTCAATTATTTTGAAACAAAATCAAGTGTAAAATGAAAGAATTCTAAACATCAGCTAATGAAAGTATTTTTTCTAATTCTACAGGAAAAAGGAGTCATACTCCAAACTATATTTTATCATACATCGAAATCAAAAGCTGAACTTGGACTTTTGGAGTGGTGCAGTAAGGAACTCGGTATAAACACTGTCTCTCAGAACAATTTAATTGGTCAAAATTATGAAAAACAATCATTTAAAGTCTCTGGAAATTGTCCTAAGGACTTTCAGCATATGGAGAAACACTTATTCAAGATAAGAACACCAAGAGTCTGTGGCATTTGAACCAAAACCTGCCTAAGGGTGATTGAGTTTCCAGTAATCTTCGCCTGCCACACCTGGGGTGGGATGTCTACCCTACAATCTACCCTACAAGTGGGGGCTGGGTGGAGAAGGAAAGCTGTGATTTTTCTTTGCCTGCTCAACTGGAATAGAACTTCTGGGACATGGGGCTGGGGGAATAAGAAAAACAGGCAGCCTGCCCCGTCCAGGGTGAAACTATAACCCCAGACAGGGAGCTGGGGGAAGAGGGAGTTTTCATCTTGGTCACATCTACCAAGAGTAGAGCACCTGGGATACTCACACTGCCATTGACTTCCCCTGGATAATAACTTTTTAAATGAAAACCTGTTTCACAGAAATGACATGATTTGCAACACTTTCCAAATAAGGCTGTGGCAAAGTTCACTTCTTTTATATTGCACAGATTCTGTGGCATGCTTCAGAAAAATAGTCTGTGGCAAAGCCTGCTACTCCACCCCAATTTTTATTCTCCCTTTCTTCCTTTAGTAATAGAACTTTCAAGGTTCAGCTGTACACATGGCTGATAAACTAAACACTACGTTGCAAGTAGACAAGAGACAAATCCTATTTATTCTCCCTTTCTTCCTTTAGTAATAGAACTTTCAAGGTTCAGCTGTACACATGGCTGACAAACTAAACACTACGTTGCAAGTAGACAAGAGACAAATCCTATCTCATGGAATATGTGTAGAAGTAATATACGAGGGGTCTTCAAAAAGTTCATGGAAAGATTCATATTATCTTTCAAAAACATTCTTCTGCAAACTTTTTTCTTTCTTTCTTTTTTTTTTTTTGATTGCTGGCAGGTGTGGGGATCTGAACCCTTGACCTTGGTATTATAATACCACGCTGTAACCAACTGAGCTATCGAGCCAGCCTCTTCCGCGAACTTTTTAAAGTACCATCGCATATACCAGATCATGCCCTTAAAAGGCATGACTTTCTTTCCCCATTTCTGCTGGGTCGAATGTATAACAGGGGCTGGAGCAGCCATTTTTGATTAAGAGTTGGAAGCAAAGTGTTAAGAGACAGCAGAGGAACATGACAGAAAAAACCTAGCTCCCTATCACCATTAAGCTACCATTCAAGTCCTGGAATGCCTACTCAACCTTTTATAAGAACTAATACAATTTCAGTCTAGTTTAAGTCACTGCGTTTTTCTGTCTCTTTGTTACAGCTGCCTAAGCCATATCCCAACTCATGCAGTTTGTAAATAATACAATGCTATCATGTGGTTTGATAAACTTGATGTAAATAATATAGATTTCAAAGTAATTATCAATACTATCAAACTTTCAAGTGAAAAATAATGAGTTCTTGGATATTATAAAGTTTAGAGTAGACTTTGAAGCTTGGTTTCCAGATACAGAAACACCAATTTTGGAATGTACTTATTTCTTTACCTAATGTTGACTGTTTGCAATTATCATTGGAGATTATTATCTATATTGATGAACCAGATCTATGAGCTTTTATATATCATCATAGATCCTATGATTACTTGGAAAACTACTTCATGAAACAGCAGATATTTCTTTTAAATGTTTGTACCACCCAGAATTCCTGTTCTATATATATATGCAAATCAGTGGTTTCTAGACTTTTCTACACTGTGGCATAGAAGATAATATTGTAAGGTACACTGGGTTACACTAAAAGCTGCTCATGGCCAGAGGCTTCACCAGGCCAGTCCCAGCTGTTCCGACAGGTGAAGGGAGCGATCACCTACTCCAGGATAACCACTTGAGAAAATATATTTTATATGACTGTCTACTGCTAAGGAATCCTGGAAACCTAATTTTACTTAAATAAGCTCTTTCAACATGTAAAAGATAAAATTTCCAGATTTAACTTCTGAGAGTTTAGCAATAATTTTCTTGTTAAATAACAGAAGTCATTCAGTTTTTCAGAGCTCCTGATATATAGGAATCATTTGTTAGTCTGGAAAATATTAATACTCTAAGTTAAAATATGTAATGATTATGTCCCTTCTATGACCACTCTCCTGTTTTCATAAGCATCACACTGCAAATTATCTATATATTGACTGCATTCTCAACTAACAATTTTTTTGGAAAGAAAAAAAGTGATACTATATAAAGTGATTTTCTTAAATTAAAGGACACCTAATCATTTGCATTTTTAAAATTTATGTTAATATATAAAACATTGAGGAATGAAATAATCAGAATATAATATTCTCATCAAAATTAATGAAGGTAGTTAATGAAGTTCATACCAGTATGATTGTAGACAACATCAGTAATACAAAGAATATTCCATTCTTTTTTCAATTTTTCTACTAGCTGTCCAACATCATTCCAGGTATACTTTTTATTAGGTCTTGAAAAGTCAGGATTTAATTCTAACTGATTAGCAAGGGAATAACATGACCTAGATAGTCCAAGAGTCTGCAGTGGGGTAAAATGAATCATGTTGTAACCTGCAAAGTGAGAGAACAAAGACCACTAAGAAAAAAACAATGAAAACCATCCTAAAACTAAGCAAAATATAAATTTAAACTTTCCTGAGTAATTATAACTAGCAAGGCAACCATGCTACTGGGAAAAGAAGTAAAAGGATTGGGTTTAAATTTTAGCTGTACCAGAGACTTTAGCCAAGTCTACTTAAATCTTTCAGAACATCGGTGATAATGAGGTAATGTATTTGAAAAAATCACAACCATGCAGAAAATAGATCTTACTCAAGTATATCAACACACGTCTTTCTCCTATTTTCAATGTTCCATAGTACTCATATTCTGTTTTAGTTGTTATCAGTGAACTTCTCATTCCTTTATACTACACTCAACTTGAAAGTAGAAAATTAATATTACCCTTTACCTAAGTAAAATACAACTCAAGTTTCATTTTGCTCTTGGTCTGCATGGTAGCACGTGCCTCCCACATGAAAGATGGTTAATCAATGCTTGTTAAATTAAAATTATATGGAATGGTAATACATTTTCCTACATATTTTAATAGTTAACTATTTATTTTTACATGTCAAAGTCTTAGAAATGATAATGATCTCATTTTTTCATAGAGTTCCTTCATTTATCAAGTGGAACCACATAATTTGCCATTTCTGTAGGTTAAAAATGGTCAAGTATCAAAAATCGCACAGGGTCCTATTTATTTATATTACTAAATATATTAAGAAGCAAAATTAAAAGTAGAAACAAAATCTTTGAAAACTGTATCACAGAGGATAATTATATTTACTTTTAAAAAGAAGAAAGAAAGGTGACATTACCTGATTCTTTTGCAACCCTAAGTCTGCTTTCCCATTCATCAAAGGGTCCCAAACACTTAGCTAAAAATGTCTGAAGAGTAACACAGTCCAAGGGTAACACATGATTATCAGCGCCAACATGTAAAATAGGGTCCACAACTATGTAACCTCCACCACTTTTCTCATTTCTAAGGGAAAAAACAAACAATAACTTTTCAATTAATTACAGAAAATAAAATCGTCATCTAGTAGTCTGATTCTAACTGCAATGTTAGTTGTCACACTTAAAAATATATTTACTTCTAAGTATATAAAATCATTTACAAAGTTGCAATAAACTTTACTGGAAAAGCTGGCTTTTGCCCTTCCCCAGTCTCTACCTAATTACATAATATAATGTACGTTACATCCAATGTCTACTAAAATCTATCAGTAATAACAAGGGCACTCAAATAAATAGCATACCATGATCAGTTGCATAAAAAGACTAGGGAATTTAAGCCATTACTTAAAAAAAAAATTGCATAACACTCTGAATCTGTAATGAGCCATACAATTACTTCCTAGAAACCAAAGACCATATTTTATTTGCATCTCAAGAAAGCACTGTAAAAACTGCACTGCCATGGTTCATACAGTAACTTTGTACAAGTTAAATAACTTCCGTTATAGAATAAATTAACTTTTTTTCCAACATACACCTGACTTACCCTTGAAGGAAATAATATTGAAATGACCCAGATTGTTGCAGATAAAGTTTACAGTATTTATCAGAATCATCTTCTTTTTCTGTTGGATTTTCCCAGTCCAGGGAACGAAATTTTTCTCGATTAAATGCTTCTCCAGGAAATGGGTAATTTGTATACACAGTAACTGCTTTTCCCTGTAAAGTTGGGCCTAGTCGGAACTGTAGTTCAAACCCTAAACAAAAAGCACATTTTAATAGACTAATTGCGGGACTTATATTACCATACTAAAAAATTGATATTTTTTTAACAGTATTACAAAAACTGTGATTTTTTTTCAATTATGTTTAAAATAATTCCACATACCTAATGCTGTTTTGGAACTACTTTGTATTCCAGTTCAGCTGAATTTTATATTTTAATTAGTAAACATCACAGAACTGTCTGCTCTATAATGTCCCCTGCTCCTCCCCCTAGATAGTGATTCCTAATGACATGGCTACTTTAAGACATGCAAATTTTTACATGACACCACTTAGCATGATCCCCGCAACCCCACCCACTCCCTACCCCCACCCGTGAATTAACTGCTCAGAGGTGGGCATCTAAGCAGAGACCTTCTCTAGTATTTTTCAAACTACAAGAGAGGAAATGAGTTTGTTTATGTTGTCAGAGTATATGATAGTGTGTAAAACTTGGAAGGTAACATGAGACAACTATCCCACCATACAGAGAAAGCTAGTCTTCAGTGAGAGAAGTCAACCTCCAGAGAGGCAGAATTCAGACTTTTTTGGTAGCTGGCAGGTATAGGGATTCGAACCCTTGACCTTGGTGTGATCAACACCTCACTCTAACCAAGCAGGATAACTGTCAGCTGGTGTTCAGACTTCCAATAGGAGTTTTGAAGGCATGTGAGCTCCTGACTGATGTCTGCTCAAATTTAGTAGTGTGTGTGCTAATGAAGATTTAACAACTGCCTGGGGTGGTAGGAAACCCCGATTTGTAGTTTTCTGACTGCCTGGTAGAAACAATCCCACCATGGACAATTTTAAGCTACCAACATATCATTGAAAGTGGAATTGAGAAGAGATGTGCACGATCAGCCCTTGTGAGCCCTCGTGAACACGTCTAACACACTACTGCCTATATACCTACTCTTTGTCTAGTTATTAAAGCCTTTCTTGGAACCTTGAGAGCCAGTACAGTCACACTTTTGCCAAAGTTAGGTTATTCTCATTAAAATATAACTGAGACTTGTGTACTTTGTTACAAATATTTTACCATAGGAGGAAAAAAAAAATGAACACATTACAGTTATCACTGTACTGTGGAAGAAAAGTTTTGGTTGGTTTAAGGCAGACTTTAAAAATTCTTTATTTTATTATTTTTTTTAAAAGATGACCGGTAAGGGGATCTTAACCCTTGACTTGGTGTTGTCAGCACCACGCTCAGCCAGTGAGCAAACCAGCCATCCCTATATGGGATCCGAACCCATGGCCTTGGTGTTATCAGCACCGCACTCTCCCGAGTGAGCCACAGGCCGGCCCCTAAAAATTCTTTATAATTATTAGAATGTGAAAATTCTGGCTATAGTCAAGTCTGTTAGAATAGGGCATATCAATTTTAAACATGGATATAATTTTCAATTAATGATGGGCAACAATAACTAATGAAGGCAAGAAAATTTAATTTTGCTTAGTATAATCTTTAATGCTGAAGGAAATTTTTGTGAAAAAAGAAACACACTAATCAATTTATTAAACATCCAACAAAGTAATAAAAAATTATGTACTGAGTGCCTACCATGTAACAGGGAACAAAATAAACAATGACTCCTGTCCTTGTGGAGCATGAGTTCTTAAGAGGGAAGGCAGCCATTAAACAATGAATACAACAAATATATAAGAAAAATTAACATGTCAGGAGGGGACAAATGCTCAGGAAGAAAAGGAAAATCAGAGCAATATAAGGGGCAGGGGGAGATGGCAAAGGGTGGTAGAAATTTTAAATAGGATGGTAATTGAGAAGCTGAAGGGCTTGAGAGAAGTGAAATAGTCAGCCACATGTCTATCATGGCTATCTGGGAAAAGCACTGACCACGCAAAGGAAACAGAGAGGACAACGGACCTAGGGTAAAAGCATGCCTGGTAGTTCCAGAAATAACAAGAAGCTCAGTTGCACTGGAATAAGTTGGAATGGAATAAGCTGAGGGAAGAGTAGTAGAATGTGAGGGAAGAAAGGTAACAGGGGAAACCAGATCACACAGAGCCTTGTAGGCCATTAAGGATTTTGGCTTCTCTGACTGAAATGAGGAGCCAGTGAACAGTTTAGAGTAGATGAGTGACATGATCTGATTTATGCATTAAAAATATCACTGGAAAAAAAATGAGAAGAAACCACTCTGGAGATGCCTGCTTCTCGCATGATGGAGTAAGTGGTACTGGACCTGCCCTCTGCTGAAAAACCAGAATATATGAAACAACTGTTGTCAGAAGTAGGCAATGAAGGACTGTGATCACTGAGAGAGGGTCATCCCTAGAACTCTTTAGCTTTCAGAGTAAGTCCTTCTGGACTGTGGCACAGGGCACAGGAACAGTGGTCTCACTGAGTTGAGGAGACAGATCAGAGTCTGAGAAGATTGAAGAGACTTCAATTTTCAGGGCAGAGTATGGCAGAGAAGAGAGCTATGCAAAGAAGGAGCTCCAGAAATTTACCTAGGGTCATCTTGAGCCTGCCTGTATACTAAGCTGTACACGAGTAGGATTCAACTCCACGAGGCCAAGCAAAGAACAACTACTGGGAGTTGTAAAGTGAACAATTCCCAGAACTCACATAGTTCTGGGAGCCATTTGATTTCTGACCAGCCAGAGTGAAGAGACGTTGTTGAATCCCTGGAGTATTCAGTAGAGAACCCAGAAGAGTCATGCCCTAAGCAGCAGGGCTAAAGTAGGCCTAGAGTAAAAACTATTACAAACCTATCCCATCAAAGCTTAAAAACAAGACTCAGGGCCGGCCCCGTGGCGCACTCGGGAGAGTGCAGCGCTGGGAGCGCAGCAAAGCTCCCGCTGCCAGTTCGGATCCTATATAGTTATCCCATCAAAGCTTAAAAACAAGACTCAGGGCCGGCCCCGTGGCGCACTCGGGAGAGTGCGGCGCTGGGAGCGCAGCGAAGCTCCCGCTGCCAGTTCGGATCCTATATAGTACTGGCCAGTGCGCTCACTGGCTGAGCGCGGTGCGGGCGACACCACACCAAGGGTTGTGATCCCCTTACCGGTCACAAAAAAGACAAAAAAAAACAAGACTCAAAGGGATTAAGCTGATCCACAGATAATATGAATGGCTGCTAATATAAAACTCACAGCTCCTGTAAAGCAAGACCACAAAATTCAGAGGTGTAACAACAGAATATTCACAATGTCTAGCAACCAGTAAAAAAATACTAAACAGGAGGTAAGGCCATTGACCATATGGATATCTGGGGAAGAGCATTCCACATAGAGGGAGCAGAAGATGTAAACGACCTAAGACTTGCTTCTTGCAAAGATGGATTAAGAGGGATTGGATTTATCCTCCTCCCTGAAAGAAACAAATAAAAAACCAGACAAAATATACAAAACAATGGTTTTCAAGACTCTGGACATCAGGGAACAAAGGACAGTGATCCCTGAGAGATAGAAAACAAGGTCATCTTTACAACTGCCCTGCCTAATACGTTGAGAGAGTTTCCAAGTTAAGCCACAGGGAAGAGGAACCCAGGCAGAGCCTGGCCAACTGCCTGAGCTGAGGAGAGAGAGCGAAGAGTCTACAGAGATCAAGGCAGAGATCAAGAATAAATCTGCCAGTTTGCAGATGAAAATTGTATTCGTCTGTTTCTGTGTTGCTATAATGGAATACCTGAAACTAGGCAATTTATAAAGAGGTTTATTTAGCTCATGAGTCTGGGACAACTGCACTTGGTGTGGGTCTTGGGGTGCTTCTGTTCATGGCAGAAAATGTCAGGCAACTGACAGGTATGAGATCACATGGCAACCTCTTGCCATGTGAGGAAGCAAGAGAGAGAGAGGAAGGGGAGGTGCCAGGGTCCTTTAAACAACCAGCTCTCATGGGAACTAGTAGAGTAAGAAGTCACTCACTAACCCCCTGCCCTGGGAGGGCATTAATCTATTCATGAGAGATCTGCCCTCACGACACAAACAACTCCCAACACTGCCACATTGGGGATCAGACTTGAACATGAACTTGTGGTGGGGGGCAGCATATCCAAATGACACGAAGGGTAGTGAGTGGGGAGAAGAAAGCTTCAAAGAGAGACAACTCTTGAAGAGATCTACAGAAGGCTGTAGATCTACAGAAGGCTTCCTTTAAGTATTCAGTAGAGTACTGAAAAGTGCATGTCTGTGAGGAAAATAACTAAGACTGGGAATAGTGCTTGTTCTCACAAAACAGACTAGCAAAAACTCCTAATTCATGAAGTATTTGGTAGAATATCCAAAAGTGTTTTGCCCCAGTAGTGGGGAATAAGCCCTAAACAAGGCATAGTTCTAGACTAAGCTTAAAAATCATAAAAGTAAGACCCAAAAGGATTAAACTACTTCTAATTCTTCCAAGTAACTAAACTTCATTCCAGAACAAAGACCAAGAAAATGTATAAGAATTCAAAAATGCCCAGCACTGAACAAGGTAAAATTCGCAATGTCTGTTATATGAACAAAGAAACAGGAAAACACAACCATAATGATGAGAATAATCAATCAATAAAAATTGACCGAGGAATGACACAGATGATAGGATTAGCAGATAAGAATATCAAATAGTTACCATATCTGTTTTCCACGTGTTCAAAAAGTAGACACATGCAAATAATAATAATAATAAAAAGATCCAAATCAAACTTGTAGAGATAAAAACTATAATCTCTGAGATGAAAACTGCACAGAATGGAATTAATAGGTGGAGACATGGCAGAAAAAAATACAGATTTTGAAGACATAGCAATAGAAACTATGCAAAATAAAGAGAAAAAAGAATCTATAATATTGAAAAGAGCCTCAATGTGACCTGTGGGACAATTCAAGTGGCCTAACACACAGGTAATTAGGGTTCTCAAAGGAGAGAGAAGAAATGAGAATAAAAAATTATATGAAGAAATAATGGGTGAAAAATTTTCCAAATTTGATGGGAACAACAAACCTACAGATTCAAGGAGTTCAACAAATCCCCCAAACAAGAAACATGAAGAAAATTAGATCAAGGAACATAAAAATCAATTGCTCAAAACCACTGACAAAGAGAATATCATACAAGTAGCCAGAGGAAAAAGAGACACAGTATGTACAGAGAATCAAAGATAAGAATGACAGCAGACTTCTCATGGGAAACAACACCTGCAAGAAGACAGTGGAGCGACATCTTTAAAAGCACTGAAAGATTAAACTTTCAGCCTAGAACTCTACACTTGGTGATAAATATTTCTCAAAAAATAAAGGTTATGAGAGCCAGGTTTTTCAGTGTCAGAGAAAGATGTTACAAATAAGCTGTTGTGCTAGATACAAATCAGAGAAAACAGTATATATTGCTGTTTGTTTATACATTAAAAAAGCCTCAGTTTAGTTCAAGGCAAATCCTGAAACTGGGACTATGTAGATATTTTCCAATCATAGCTAAAATTGCTCTTTGGTGGAAGTAAACACCTCACAGTGAGGTCTGACAGGCTAATATTCTGTACCACAATATTAACTATTGGTTAAGATATTCTCTGTGAATAAAAGATTTCAGTGACAGACATGAAGAGAATGCTGGACTCTTCCAATTTACTCTAATCCAATTAAATACTTCTATAATTGCCAAGAGAAATATGAATGGTCTGCTTTGCATATGAATAACATGAGGAAATGAAATTTATAAGCATTCCTGGAAAAAGTTACTATCTAGTGATAAATACTGTTAACCATATGCCTGGATTGAACCAAAATATGGTTATAAATTTATTCATAGTAAATGGCTTTAGCAAGTGAGAAACAAATCATCCAAATAGTCATTAAGTAACTACATGAAAATCTGGAGACTCACTTTTTACTTCTCCTACTATACAGTAAAACTATGAATTTTTTTCCCAAGCAACTACATACACAAGTTTTTTTATAAAACAATTTGGCATTAATATATCAAGAGTTTTTATATTTTTTGACCTAATAATTCTACATAGATATATATTTTTCAGGAAACAGTGTAATAAACATAGATTATATATAAAGATATTCACCACAGCCTCATTTGTTATAATTAAATAAACTGACAATCACCTAAGTATCTAATGATTGGAAATGAATGAATAAATTATGGTAAATCTGCAAGCTGGAATACTGTAAAGCCATTAAAAATGACATCATCAAAAGATATTTAATAGCATTTAATAAGCACTTTTAACTTATTCTATTTTGTTACACTTTATGCATCTATGTAGATGTTTAGAAAAAAGTATGGAAAAAAGTATGGCTGAATCATGGCAGTAAGCAAGGAGGCAGAATATACATATGATAATACTGCTATTAAGTAGGGGAAAATAAGAAGGTTACAAAATTGTCTGATAGCATAATCTCAATTTTTTTGAAAGAAAAAAGCATAGAAAAAAGGCGTGTTTATACATTTCTATAAGTTTATAATTAGGGAAAATCATTTTAAAATTAGAGCTACAATTACAAAGGGATAGACTGAGAAAAAACTGCACAAAGAATTAAAATATAAAATAAAATATTCAGTGACTACGAGAATCACAAATATCTACATCTTTGGAAGAATGATAAATTTATCATCGGGGAAATGCTGTCGTTTTGAACAAGTACAAATATCAGAGACATGTGGGAGTATTTAAACAACCTGTCCCCTGTTAAGTTTATACAAACATTGTTTTTATAATTACACAAGGATTCAGAGAACTTGTAGCACAAAGGTTAAAACTCATTCAAAATCTCTAAAACAGTATTTGGATCAGTGATCTACCTTCAGAAAAAAAAAAGACAAGAATTCCCAAAATATAAATATTTATTTATATAATGTACATGTCTGATGTTCTATTAGATTGTGTAAATTACAAAACACAAATATAAACTTAAAGGGATAAGACGTGAATGGAATAATATTTTAAATAATTATTAATGAATGAAAAAATCTTTTATCTCTCACTAAAAATTAGCATTGATAATATCTGTCAGTGAAAGCAATGTAATTAAATAAATTATTTTTACAAGTCTTGGTTTAATATTTTGTGATAAACTGATTCAGAGACTCAAAGTTCTGTATATTTTGATTCTTGGTTTTAATGGCCTCAGAGATGCAAAAATTACCATACAAAGATACCCAAATACAAATGAAAGTAGTTCTTGGTGGCTATGTTTATTAAACTTTGATATTGATTTTTAATCCCATTCATAAATTATGTAAAGATTTTTGCTGAGATGTGGCTAGCAAATTTATATTTTCTCTGACATCCAGCAATTGTTTTTGCAAGCTAATCAGAAATGTTCTATATTTATATATTAAACAGATGATTTGAAAACCAACTGAAACCCTTTATTTGGAAGATTTTAAACGGATTAGAAAAATACGTTTTCAACTTTTTAAAGCCTGAAGATATTTGTTTATATGGGTAAAATCATACAATGAACAAAGCATTTCTAAAAATACATATTCAAAATGCTTTCATATAGCTAGGGTCGGCAAACTATAACCAGCCCAATACCTGTTTCTGTAAATAAAATTTTATTGGAACGTAGCCACACCCACTCATTTATGTATTGCCTATGGCTGCTTTTGGACTACAATGGCAGAGATGAGTAGCTGTGACAGAGTGTGTATGGCTTGCAAAGTTAGAAAGATTTGCTATCTGAACTTTATAGGAAAAAAAGTGCCAAACTCTGCTCCATAGCATCAATTTTGTTCAAAAAAGCAGTGAACTTTTTCAATCATGTTTACCTCAAAGGGTCAAATGAGTGTTTTTATTTTTTCTGAAAATATTTTCTAAGTATCATATATCAAAGGCCATTTGTCATTCCTGAAAGGGACAAATCTCAAAGAGCAAATCTCAAACACTTTCTAACTCAAAGTTAGAAAACTAAGTTTAATAGCTTCTGTGAGGTAAAAAAGATGTTGTGGTGACTCTATCTCTCATTACAAAGTATTATAAAGACTATTCTTTAAGATAATATAACCTGTATATTTACTTAACCTGGCTTAGGAAAAAGTGTAATTCACGGCAACATACTGCAAACAAACAAGTAAGGGTGTGACTGTTAACCCCTTCTACACCTGTAACCTCCACTCTTTCCTCAGAATATGTCTTTTTTGTTTATAACTCATCTGACATACAAACACAGCATCAGTGTTTGTTAATTCACAGATTAGCAAAATTGGACTACTTTTAAAAAACTAAAATAGGTAGAAAGAAGGAAAGAAAGATCCTATATTTTCTTTCTATATCTTAATACACAGATCAGTGCATACCCCAGAGGTACACAGCCACTCTAATCCACATCATTGAAACTAACATTTTTACATACAGTAGATAAAACATCAGAATACCTACCGCATGTCAGATTCTATAATTAATCACTCAGTTTGCTAAAATTAGCTTAGGTCATTGCAGTACATGGTGTGGCTATCCTATTCCTCATACTAACACTAGGAATACTTGACTCGAATAGCCAAATCCCTCTTGCAGGCAACTAGCAAGGTAAGTGGTTAAACTATCAGTGTGAAGTAAAATTTTCTATCTTCTTCCCTCCATTCAATTTATAGAAACTCAAGCTCCTAATCAAGAAATCTTTATACATAAATATTTTCTTTAAAAAATAGTAAAAATTCCAAGTTTGACCAACCTATATAAAAGATGGAAGACTCCCAGGTTTGGTGAATACCAAGTTTGTTCATTATTCTGACACTAAATGAGATAGGGAATACACTAAACAAGACAGGAAATACAGAAAGAGGCTATGATTTGGTTAGAAAAGATAATTATTTAGTTTTATACTTGTTGAACTAGAAGAATCTGTAGAGAAATCAGACTTGAAAATCAGGAAGAATCCTTTCTTAGGAAAAAATAGAAAAAAAAAAATCAAGAAGGGTTTGGTGACCAATTGAATACGAAAGAACTAAAAACTGCCAGTTTTTTTCCCACATTTAGTTGGGCACCAAGTCCTATGAATTTTAAAATGTCTCATATTCTCTCCCCTCTTTTTCAACTCTGATGTCGTTTAACCCTTATCTTTAACCAGATGTGTTTTTTAATAGCCTTCTCAACCATTTCTTGTATCCAATGTCGCTTCTGTTCATCCTTCACATTACAAATCTTCTTGTATAATAATATACTCACATCATTACTGCAGAAAAAATGTGACATATTACCATTTATAGCAGTTAGATGAATTTACTGGCTTTAACTAGAATCTCACAGTCAACCACTGATTCTTATTACATAAAAACGTTTATAGTTCCCTCTTCAAATAGCTTAGCTGAATTAACAATTTTTGCTAGTTTTAACTGGAGTTTTAGTAATCAATTAGCAAGTATTTATTAACTGTTGTATACTGCACTAGGTTAGTAAGACTGTCTCTATCCTCACATATCTTAAACTCTAGTTCAACACCGTAAGACTAACAAGCTTTTAGACACTACTTCATTGTTCGGCACTTAATTGTTCTATGGTCACTGTAATCAGAAATCAAAGAAAGGAGATAGCAAAAAACTAAGGAAGGACTTCAAAGAGGAGGTGGAATTTTAGCTGAAAGTTGAAAGGTAGGCAACACACAAAATGACAGTAAAAGGGATTTTAATAGATACAGGGGAATCTGAGTGGAACGTAAGGTCAGGCTTGAGAAAAACCTCTAGGAAGAGAATTAACAGGAATGAATGGGAGAACTATAAAGATGTAAGACATTAATGATGAGGAACAATGAGATACAATCTTGACTAGGGAAGGTGGAGTCCCATTACAGAATGTCTTAAAAGCTCGGCAAAAGTGTTTAAATTTGACTTTTTAGATACCAATTAATAAAAAGGGAAGAGACTGCATATGATTATTCTGGCATCTATATTTGGGCATGTGAAGAGAGAGAGAGAGAGAGACAAACAAGCAGAGATATTTGGAAAGAAGTTATAGAGCTTAAAGAGAGATTGCAGTTAAAATGGCGCATAAAATATATATATATATATATATATATATATAAGGTTTCTAGCCTGGGAAACTATGAAAATGGAGACAGCACTAAAATAAACAGAGAAGCAGGGAAATAAATACAGTTTGGAAACTGGGAGAGGATGGTTTTGGACATGTTGGACTTAAGCATATCCAAGAGGAGCTATCCTAAGGCTATTCTATAGCATAATATCAAGACAAAGCCAAGATCCAGGCGGGAACTAGATAGGTAGAGAGATATCTATTTAGGGCTTTATCACTATAAAGCCATATATTACTAATTTTGAGCCTCAAAACCCAGGAGGGTAGATGAGCAGAAATTACTACCTTCCTTTCACAAATAAATTAATGTTCAGAATTAATTTAACTTGCCCAAAGTCAAATAGCTTGCTAGAGGCAGAGCAAGGAAAATTCTGGTTCCTTACCCTTGTCACTATATTCGAAAGCTTCCAAGAAGAAAGAAAAGCTCAAAGCCCTTCTTTCAAAAGGAGTCATCAGCACAGAGGCAACATTATGACCATGAGAACACAGAATTGTTTGAGGGAAGGAGAACAGAAAAAGAAAGGATTCCTAGCAGATACCCACAACTAATTAAAATGTGGAAGGAAGAGAGCCCAGTAAGAGACCAGTAAGTTGACAGGAAAACTCAAGAGAGTAGGGGAAAAAAAAAAAAAAGACAGAAAAGTGCAGAGTCAGTAAAGCCAAAAATGGAGTAAGTACTCGGTGATCTTAAATGCCAAACAAAGTTGAAAGATGAGCATTTGGCACGGAGGTAACACATTTAACGACTGAAATTTTTTCAAAAATTTAACTCTTAACTCAGGGAAATAAAAAAAATTCCTCCAAAATGTTTATGACTATCAACATCCATTTGGTACACCAATGAGGGGGACTGTATTTTTTCTTCATGTATTAAACATCTTTTTCACAAGTTATCCTCACATAGTGTGAGATGTTTTTCGATGCTGAAAAATTACAAAGTCTAAGAAAACAGATCATCTATAATCAGTCTTATAGAAATATAATTTGATCCTTTAAGTCACAGCTAAAATGTATTTCAACATAACCTGATCAGTTATTTCATTTGGCAAGAAAATATTTTCAGCTTTTACCATCTCCATATTTGAAAGGCTTTTGATAAATGTAAAAGATAGTTTACTTTTTGCTGTAATTTATTTTACTCATTAAGTTTCTGTAAGGGAAAAGAGTGAGAACTATAAAAAAGCAAAAGTACAGATATACTGAAAGCAAAGTTACATATGAAGTAATTTACCAAGTCTTAATAATAAATGCTGTTAAAAATAATAATAAATAGTCTTCAAATCATATATGCAACTTACATGGGAGTTAGTATTCAAAGAAAACTGAACTATTTTATCCTGTCCTAACATGACAACTATAAAATATTCTTAACTAAAATCAACCCTCATTAGTGATATTTGTAGAACACAGCACTGTCTTTGCACAAATCAAGTTTTAAAAGATTTTTGGAAATTATATACATCTTAAAATTTTGAAAAAATGTAATACGACCGACAATGAATTAAATATTTAAAAGACACAAAAACGAACTAATCAAACAACTTGCTACTGACCTTGTTCAAGTCTGAAGAGGGTCTTTTCCAGCTTTTCCATTTCGTTCAGAAGTAAAATTCGAATCTGTTTACTGTGTTCCATTTTGGCTTCTGGAGGATTTGAAATCTTTCAGAAGAATTAAAAGAACTCCAAAGTCGAATGAGTTACCCCTAAGAAACAAAAAGGAATTAAGACATAGAAAACAACTATTACCTTAAACTCTCCAGAGCTGACAGCGGCACTTACATGTTCTAAATGTTTTAACCCTAGCTGAGCAAGATGAATCTTAGAAATAAGATCCGAAAAAGCAAACTAATAGTTGTTTCCCCCTTCGAGCACAGTAAGACCGAAGTAAAAGTACTGTATTATAGATGATTGCAATTAAAAAACAAAACAAAACAAAAAACCTAAAGCATTCTCAGAGAACACTAATACATGTTAGAAAGCCTGGAGTTCGGGACAAATTCGCTGCTCCAGGCCAAGCGACTCTGAAGACTCCAAATGGCACTCGTGCTTACAGGAGATTAGTCTGCTCAAAGATAACAGGTGGGAGATCTCCCCATTCCCAAATTCGGGTCGGAAGCCACCAATGGGGAGATGAGAACAGAGGGGAGCAGCTGTCGCCCCCGGAATAGCTGCCGCAGACATCGGATGTACAGAAAGAGAGCTATAGATAGAAAGAATGCCCTGCCCAAGAGGCCAGCGGCATCCCGAGCACTTACGCCGAGCGAGTTATACGTGCGGCTTCTGGGACATTGCAGGACCCGCGACACGGGCGTTAGAGTCCAGTCGGGGGGAGGGGACGGGAAGGAAAGCAAAAGGGGAAAGGCGGGCTGCCCAACCGCAAACAGAAGCCGCAGCCCCAGGAGGGCCGGGCGCCGTGAAGGACAACGGGAGGGCGACGGCGGGCGGCACAGGGCCGAGGCGGCTGGGGGGGGCGGGGAGGGTGCAGGGAGCTTCCCACCGCTCCGCCTCCCGCGGGCCCCCGAGGCCACCCCCGACTGCACCCGGCCGTGCGCGCGCTCGCCTACTTCCGGGAGCCTCCAGACCCGCTGGCCCCGACCGCTAGTCTCGCGAGAGCGTGGCGGCCGCGGAGTCTCCGGGCGCAGCCCCAAGCCGCTCTTTCTGCTCACCTCAAGGAAGGTGCGGAGCCCGCCCCGCGCGCCTCCTTCAACAGCCTGCGAGCTGGACTGAGATGCACAGCGGGATCTTTTTGTGGGAAGGGCTGAACGGTGGGGTCGAGCGATCTGGCTTCTGATGCCTTTTCTACTACTATGTGTTTTGTTTCTTTGTTTTGATTTTTGTACTTAGTCTAAATTCTCTTAGCTGTGATTTCCCCGAGTCTAAAGTAAGAGGCCTGGCTACAGCCTCTGACATTCTATCCAACATGAGTCCAGCATCTCCAGTTCTGACAGGGCACATTTTGAGTGCAGACACAGAACTAGGCAGGTGAAGTGTAGCCAGTCTACAGACAGACAATCGAGAGTGCAAATACCACGGGTATTCACAACGTCCAGTTGTGCCCAATGTGTAGGTGGATAGACCCGAAGATCGTCTGAGATTAAGCTGCACGTATTTTAGGCCACAAATTCAGGACTCATTGCAGATGCCTAGGGAAAAGGGAAAACCCACCATTCATGGCTTTTCGAGGGCATCTAATGCTCATGAGAAAACTGACAACAGATTTGGGTTGCTAGCTGAGAAGACTGTTGCTTTGTTGTGGAATTACTGTACGTCCAAGAAGAATAATGGGGGGAAAACCTGAAATATTTGTTTCAGTAGATTTCTGAGAATGGCTAGTTGTAAGTGGCCCACAACTGTGTTTGGAAACCCACAGCTCATTTATGAGCACCTTCTATTGGCCGGGCACAGAGGTGCTGGGAATGCAGCAATAAAACGGTCACTGCCCTCATGGAAAGCCTACATTTTATTGGTGGGAGATAGATAAACAAATATAAAGTACATAGGGTAATAAAAGATTTTAAGAAATAAAGCAAGGAAGGGGGAAGTGTGAAGGACTCAAGAGAGGGAAGTTTTCAATGCTAAATACAAAGGTCAGCAAAGTGATGTCAAGCTGAGAGAAAGAAGGAAAAGGGTGTCCAGAGTATAGGATTACATGCAGAAATAAAGAAGTGCAAAGGCCATGAGGTAGGAGCATACCTGGCAGATTAAACAAGGCCACTGTAGCTGAGTGAAGAACAGAGAGGTAAGAAATTGGGACAGACAGCGTGGGATGGTTGGCCAGATCTTGTAAGGCTTTGTAGGCCATTGCAAGGACTTGGGCTTTTACTGTGGGAAAAAGAGCCGTTGGAGGATTTTGAATAGAGGAGTGATGTAATCTTATTGACTTTAAAAAAAAAGGATCACTGCAACTTTAGGGAGAATAGCTGAATGTACTGTAAGGTGTATCAAGAAGGAAGCAAGGAGACCAGTTAGAAAGCTATTTCAATTATCCAAGCAAGAGAAAGTGACTTACTTGTGTGTTTATCTTGGAGAAAAGAGACAGCAGTGAAAGTAGTGAGAAATTGTTGAATTCTGGATCTATTCTGAAGATAGAACCTTCAAGATTTGTTGGTGGAGAGAAAAAACTCAAGGATGATTCCAAAGATTTTAGCCTGAGCAATCAGAACAGCATTTACAATTTTCAAGTAGCCACATTAAAAAAGTAAAAAGAAACAGGGGAAATTAATCTTAGTAATATATTTTATTGAACTCAATATATGTAAGACATTATTTCAACATGTAATCAATATAAAAAGTTATTGTGATATTTTACATTCTTTTTTTTTGTACTAAGTCTTCAAAATCTGGTGTGTATCTTATACGTCCAGCATGTTTCAATTTCAATAGCTATTTTTAAGTGCTTAGTAGCTTCCTGGGGCTAGTGGCTACCATATGGACAGTGCAGAAGAAGTTGCTACTCACTGAGGAAAGAAGAAAAAGGAAAGGAGCAGTATTGGAGGGTGAAAATCAGGAGTTTGTTTTGTAAACATGCTAAATTTCAGATGACTGTTAACCATCCTAGTGGACATATTCACTTATCATTTGTAGCCCTGGTCTCTAAAGTAGTGTTTTTTCAAATTATTGGTCATAACCCATTGGAGTGTTGTAAAATCAATGTATTAGCTGCAACCAGCAATTTTTAAAAAACAGAATAGAAAAGATATGAACTCATTACATCCAATAAAAGTATTTCACAAAACTTTTGTTTCTATTACTTATATTTTGATGGACTGAGTCATGTATTCCTACTAGGAGTCATGGTTAAAAACTAGATTAAAAGCAACTGCCCTAGAATGCCTGCTGTGTTAAATCGTGTGATTATGAAATGGTGCCTGGATTTGAATCCCGGCTCTGCCTCTAACTAGCTGTGAAGCTTTGGAAGGTACTCAACCTCTGTGTTTTGGTTTTTCCAGCTGTGAACTGGGGATGAAAATAGTACCTACTATTAATTAAATGAAGGCTTGGAACTGTGCTTAATACATACTAACTACTGGTGTAAGTACAAATATTAGCAGAGTGGGACTCTCACCATGTTGTGAAACACAAAACCTGTTTGTCTTCAGGTTCTCCCTTTCCCTACTCCTTCCACTTTCAATCTCTTCTATGGCCGGCCTTCCTGTTGATCGCTGTTCTCTAGAGCTCCAAAATTAGCTTTTCCTACAGTTCTTCCTCCAGCAAAACTCTCACTTTAGTACTCAATGTTTTAGCTAGGTGGAAGTTGTAAAACAGATTAATGAAATGAATTCCTTAGAAGTGAATTATTCTTTCACAAATACTTGAATGCTAAAAGATGATTTGTCAATCCAAATGGTCTGAATTTTGGAGATTTCATATTGTCAAAGAAAGTGAAGAATGTTAAGTAATGGAAACGTTATGATTTAATATGATGTGCCTCTAAGATTAATTTTATAAGCCACATAGTGTCCTTTTTGTTTTTTCCTTTTTGTCTTTTTTCGTGACCGGCAACAGATCGCAACCCTCAGTGTCGCGCCCGTACCGGACCGGGACCGGCAATGGGATCGCAACCCTCGGTGTTGCGACTGCACCTCACACAGCCAGTGAGCGGCTGGTCTGTATGTGGGATCCGAACCCTTGGCGGGAGTGCCGCCAAGCGGCGCACTGTAGCAGTGCACCACCAGGCCGGCCCCCATAGTGTCCTTTTTAAAAAGAAAAGTCTGGGCCGGTCCAGTGGCACACTCGGTAGAGTGCGGCGCTTGGGAGCACGGCGGCACTCCCGCCGAGGGTTCGGATCCCATGTAGAGACCGGTCCGCTCACTGGTTGAGCCCGGTGCGGGCGCGAAACCGAGGGTTGCGATCCCGTTACTGGTCATGAAAAAAGACAAAAAGGAAAAAAAATAAATAAATAAATAAAAAGAAAAGTCAAACTCATGTGCTATTTGTGAAGTTCTAGGAATGACAATCGATCTGTTGCCGGTCACGAAAAAAGACAAAAAGGAAAAAAAAAAAAAGAAAATTTGTTGAGAAGTATATAGAGAGAGGTAAAGATAGTTGTATTTCTATTGAAAACAAAACAAAACAAAACTTGGGCTCTTGGAGCTTGCATAGGAAAAGTCACAAAAAAATTCCTAAGCATTGATATAACAAATTAGCTAAAAACAGTGTATGGAATGCTTGGAAACCATGACAGGAGGAAATTCAAGAGAGTTTTTTAATGGTGATCTTTTCTGTTTTCTTAGGGTATATCTTTTAAAATGTTTTTTGGTTCCAAATTTAAAACAAAGTAATTTTACCCTTGCAATAAATTTAACTTCCTGTTAAAATTGTGGGCTCCAGAGTTCCATAAAGTAGGGTTTATGGTTGGCAGTCTGATTGGGGAGAAACGACCGTTCCCGGGGATTGGTCAGCTTGAAGCTGATTTTCTATATTTGTCAAGTTATTTCAGCTGTATATGGCAGAAAAAATAAAACAATAGGGGCTTAAAAAAGAGAAGTTTATCTCTCTCACACATAAAAGTCTAGAGGTAAGCAGTTCAAAGCTGGTGTAGCAGCTCTATAAAGTCATCAGGAAGCCAGACTCCTTCCAGCTCATAGCTTCCTCCCTGTTATTGTGTGGACCTTATTTTCACTGTACAATAAGGCTGCCACAGCTCCAGTTGTCACACTCGAGTTCAGGCAGAAGGATGAAGAGGAAAGGAAATGTGAACCTCCTTCCCTTATGGAGAATTTTTGGAAATACCATACAGCATTTCTGCTTGTATCTCGTTAACCAAAACTTAGTCACAAGGTACACAGAAATGTAACCTTTATAAAGGCAGCAAGGATACTAGCTAAAACCTGGGTTTTGTTATTAAGGAAAGGGAGAATGGATTTTGGCAGACATCTAGTAGTCTCAGCCACAGTTTGCATGGTACATTATTGTAAATTTTAATTGTTATCAAAGTGATACAGTTTGCAACAGGAAAGTGGAAGGCTCTAGGAGAAGTGTCTCCAAGAAAGAAAAGGAACTGATTATTTAATGTGCTTGACCACATTGAGAGGTGTTTCAGAAACACCTCACAGCTTTTTGTTGGAAAGCTTGGGAGTGAATCAATGATTGGCACAGAAAATTAAGCAAGCAAACACGCTAAAAACAGAAAAGAAAGGTTCTGTTGGAGAACGCAGCTTTAGATCCGTCAGCCAAACGAGCTTGCTAAAACTGAACTCTAGAACTGAGCCAACTTACCCTCCTGCTTACAGAGGGACTGCGGAAATCATGCTCGCTCCTCAAAGGAAGGAGGACAGAGGTGAGCCAACCTCACACAATTATTCTTCCCAAGTTTACCAACCTCTGCCTCTCCAGGAACAGAGTGAGTTAAAGTGCAAAGAGAAACCAGGATGTTGTTTAGGGAATCTCACACTTCAAAGAAAACAGAAGTAGGGAAAGGCATCTTCCTCAGAAATTATGCAAGTCATTTAGCCTCTTTATTCTCCTAATCCCTCAGCTGTTATTTATTTTCTAAGGTTTGCAAAAATAAAATGTATGAAAATTAATACATGCCCCATAAATAGTTAATAACAGCTAATATTTAATGAGCATCTAAGAGGTGCAAGGCACTGTTCTAAGCCTATTACATGTGCTAGTTCAATTCTCAAAATAAACACTATTATTATCCATTTAAAGATCAGGAAACTGAGTCCCCCAAACTAAGTAACTTATTTAACAGCACACAGTGAGCAGGTGGACGAATGTGACTTCAAATGCATTTTCAGTGATTCTGTTCAGTAAACCCTATATCCGAAGGCATTGACGTTATTTCCATGACCTGGTAATCAACAAAGGTTTTATAAATTAAACTGGAATGTTGTTGACTTTATATATGACTGTGTCAACAGTGAGTTTGTTTTCTTCCTTCTAGGGATATTCTGGTTAATCTAACATTCAATCATCTGAAGACATCTCCTTCAGGAAATCTTTGCCTGCCGTGCCCTCCTTCCCATGGTCTAGGTTAGGTGATCCATTAAGCTTACTTGTTATATGATATGTTGTATCATGTTGTATAAAAACTGCCTTTTAAATTTTCTCCCTTTCCCACTAAAGTCCTTGAGACAGAGACACTGTTCTCTGTGTCTGGATGGCAGATTTATGAAATTATTTACACTGCTTAGATATAGTAAGATATTAGATATCTTAGATATACTATTTTATTCTAAAAAACAGCTCTAATTTCCTTTAAAATTCCCCAACAGTCATGAGAAAACAAAAATAATTTTAGTCTAATCTGTTTTAAAACTAATTCTGATCAAGTTATTTAAATTTCATTAACTCTGTTTCTTTGAAATAATTGTTCTATTGTTTTGATGTCCCTTCCTCTCCCTACTTCTTTCTGAGATGGTGTCTGGTGCATGCAGCCGGGTCTCACATGAACTGGTTGCACTGGGGGAGTTGAATGCTGTGACCTGGAACTGGTCATTGTGCAGGGGCTGGCATCACCTGAAATATATGTCTGGTTCTATTCCTAGTTATCCTGCTGGCATAAGCTACTGATGTCTGTAGCTGATAACTTCCTGATTATTCCATCTTGGCTTGGTCAGAATCTAAAGACATCTCCCCTTTGCCCCCTTGAGTTCCTACTTTCACTGCTGAGTATCTGAAGTGTTCTCCTCCTGGTATAAGACCCAAGACATCACTTCATAAACTTTTGCTGTAGTTACCTCTGCCATGATGGATCCGTGAAATGTGTGCTGGGGATGAAACCAGGTCCTGTTTGTAACTGATCTCCTTGTTTTACCCTCTTAACCATGCCGAGACCCCCCCTTTATGGACCTAGCATGGCACTCTGCACCCAGAGTTCAGAACATGGAGCAGAACAAAAGACCTTCTATGCATTCAACAAATACTGCACCTGTTGTGTGCTGGGCAGTGTTTTATGCACTGAGGGTACATTAATAAATAGAACAGACAAAAATCCTTACCCACATGGAGTTTATAGTCCAGTAATCCCCTCAAACTATCTTCTTGCTTCTGTCAAGATGCATCAGACTGTTTCTTTCATCTCCTCTTTTAAGGTTTTCTCATCTTCACAAGCTCTCAAGCCCTCTCTCAAGGGAATGGGTTTCCCTTCCTTCCTATCAGGAACTAGTCCATTAGACACAGCCCCTAATATGTTAAATGACTGTATTAGCCAGTTTCTATCACTTATAACAAAGTACCTGGAACTGGGTGATTTACAAGAAAATGAAATTTATTGCTTACAGTTTCAGAGGCTGGGAAGTCCAAAGTCCAGGGAACACATCTGGTGAGGTTCATCCTTAGTGGTGGTTTTACAGGAATTCAGTGATCTCACATGGCAGAAAATGGCAGAGCAGAGACAGAGGTAGCTTCTCATGTGCTCTCCTTTGCTTAATGACCACCATTATTAATCCATTCACTATGGCATGGTCCTACAATTTAGTCACCTCTTCAGGGTCTCACCTTTCGATCACCATAATAGGATTTCCCATCCGCTTAAGAGTCACAGTGGAGATCAAGCTACTAATACATAAAACTTGGGGGACACAATCCATATCAATGAGAGATGAAAGAACTGAGAAATTTTTCTCTCTCTCAAAAATGCTTATAGTCTTGCCGCGAAATCCTATTTTGAATGTCAGATGTTTAATATTAATCTTCTTTCTCTTTGCATTCATTCTACAAACAATCCTAGTCTCCTCCTGAGGCAGATAGGTGTCTTAGGCCAAATGGGGAAAAGTCTTGTATGTTGCAAAGACAAATGAGTAAGGCACATTAATATCTTTAGAAGTATTATCCCTATTACACTGGGGTCTCTCTTACCTGGTGCAATGCCTGGCACTTATAGGGATTCAATAAATGCCTATAAGAACAAATGAAAGATGGATGTGAATGAATTGTATTATAATCTATACTTTTGTTTCTGGTTTGATAAATAATTTACTTAGGCTAACTTTTTGACATCTTAAATTTTTTTCCTTGTATTTCTTTTTTCCCTCTTGTGTCAGTAGTTGAATATCTTCCAAAACTAACACACTCAGTTAAAAGCTTCCAAAATAAACACAATGAGCTACACTGAAATTTTTTTCAATTTTTTCTTATTGTTGTAAAATACACATGATGTAAAATTTACCATCTTATCCACTTTTAGGTGTACATTTTAAATTCACATTGTTGTGCAACCATCACCACCTCTCTTCAGAACTCTCTTCATCTTGAAAAACTGAAACTACACTTATTAAACAGTAACTTCTCATTTCTCCCTCTCCCAGACCCCTGCGACCACTATTCTACTTTTTGTCTCTATGATTTTGATACTCTATTAGGTACTGATGCTGAAGGAAGGGTCTGAGGGCCAACAGTAAGCTTCACCACCCTGTCCTCTTACTAGGTTCTTGACTCTGCCACAGGAAAGAATTCAAGAGCAGAGTCACAGTAGAAAGTGAGAACGGATTTAATTTAACAGGTAAGAAATACAGGTTTCACAGAGAGAGTGTGGCATGCTCCAAAGACTGGGCAGGGCTCACACTAAGTTTAATATAAAAGTAAGAAATACACGCTTAAAGTTCAGTACAAAGTGAAGGTTGGCGCAAGAGAGCAGCTACTTGCTAAAAGTAAGTTTGATACAAAAAGAAAGGAATACACACACCGTAGGCAGAGTTCAAGCTGGCTTTAGGAGAGTGAGCAATAGCCCCACCTTCTGCTGGGATTTGGGTTTTATAGTTTCACTGGCTAATAAATATTCAATTAAGTGGCTGGTTCCCAGTTATGTAACATAGTCTTGCATCTGCTAAGTTGGTCTCCTTTTCGGAGCATGTTCATTGGTCAAATCCCATCACATGTACCAGACATACAAGAACATTCTGTGCTCTTTAGCACCCCTAGTGGAAGGTCATTCAGCTACTGGGTTATATAACCCTTCTCTACTGAGCATGCTCAGCCACTGGATTTACATAAGCCAGTCCCCTGAGTTCTCAATTTCCTTGTGTGGGTGCTGAAAATAGGCCTAACTAGCAACAGTAACTTTCCTCTAGGGGAGAGCCTAGAGGAGGGGACTTAAACTCTGGGGAATGGCTTGTAACCCAGAGGCATGTCCTGTAACCCAAGTCCAGGGAAACTAAGCAACTCCTATCTCAGTACCTCATATAAGTAGAATCATATAATATATTTTTTCTGACTGGCTTATTTCACTTAGCATAGTGTCCTCAAAATTCATCCATGTTGTAGCATATGTCAGAATTTCCTTCCTTTTTCAGGCTGAATAATATTCCACTGTATGTGTATACCACATTTTGATTAGGCATTTTTCCATTGATGGGCACTTGGGTTGCTTCCATGTTTTAGCTATTTTGAATAATGCTACTATGAACATGAGTGTACAATGATCTCTTTGGGATGCTGCTTTCAATTTTTTTCAGCATACACCCAGAAGTAGAATTGCTGAATCACATGTAATTCTATTTTTAATTCTTTGAGGAACTGCCATACTGTTTTTCACAATGGCTGTACAATTTTACATTCCCACCAACAGTGCACAAGGACTCCAATTTCTCTACATCCTCACCAACACTTGCTATTTACCCTTTTGGTTTGTTTTGGTTTTGATAGTAGCTATCTTAATGGTTGTGAGGTGGTATCCCATTGTGGTTTTGATTTGCACTTCCCTGATGATTAGTGATGTTGGGCATCTTTTCGTGTGCTTATTGGTTATATGTGTTATTTTCTTTGGGAAGATATCTATTCAAGTACTTTACCCATTTTTGAATTGGGCTGTTTTGCTTTTTGTTGTTGATTTTCAACTCTCTGTGTATTCTGATATTAAACCCTTATCAAATAAATGGTTTGCAGATATTTTCTCCTATTCTGTGGGTTGCTTTTTTCACTCTGTTGATAGTGTCCTTTGATGAACAAAGTTTCTAATTTTGATGAAGTCCAATTTATCAATTATTTTTTGTAGCTTATACCTTTGGTGTCATACCCCCCCAAAATCATTGCTAAATCCTATGTCATGAAGATTTTGCCCTATCTTTTCTCCTAAGAATTTTATAGTGTTAGCTCTTATGTTTAGCTTTTCAATCTATTTTGAATTAATTTTTGTATATAGTGTTAAGTAAGGGCCTAACTTCATTTTTTTTGTATGTGGATATCCAGTTTTCCCAGAAGTGTTTGTTGAAAAGACTGCCCTTTCCACACTCAATGGTCTTGGTACTGTTGTTAAAAAACATTTGACCTCCGGTTCCCGCTCACTGGCTGAGCGAGGCGCGGGAGCAACACCGAGGGTTGCGATCCCGT
>NW_007729950.1:97120-105429 GCF_000696425.1 Galeopterus variegatus | reverse complement strand
TGATAGGGATTGCATGGAATCTGTAGATTGCTTTGTATTGACATTTTTAAAAATATTAAGTGTTCTAGTCCATGAACATGAGGTGTTTTTCCATTTATTTATGTCTTCTTTAATTTCTTTTAGAAACATTTTTATAATTTTTATTGTACATGTATTTTACCCCTTAGTTAGTTCCAAATATTTTATTCTTTTTGATGCTATTGTAAATGGAATTGTTTAAAAATTTTTTTTCATATTTTTCATTGTTAGTGTATATAAATGCAACTGATTTTATGCATTGACTTTGTATCCTCATACTTTGCTGAATTTTTTTATTAGTTCTAACAGATTTTTTTGTAGAATCTTTCAAGTTTTCTACATATAAAATCATATCATCTGTGAACAGAGATAATTTGACTTTTTCTTTTCCAATTTGGGTTCCTTTTATTTCTTTTTCTTGCCCAATTGCTTTGGCTAGGACTTCCAGTACTATGTTGAATAGAAATGGTGAACTTGGGCATCCTTGCCTTGTTCCTGATCTTAGAGCAATGCTTTTAGTCTTTCATCCTTAATTATGACGTTCATGAGGTTTTCCATGTTTGGATTTTTATTTATTTATTTATTTATTTATTTTTGTTGACCGGTAAGGGGATCGCAACCCTCAGCACGGTGCGGTCTGTACCACGCTCAGCCAGCGAGTGCACTCGCCCTCCCTATATAGGTTCCAAACCTGCGGCCTCAGCGCTACCAGTGCCACACTCTCCCGAGTTAGCCATGGGGCTGGCTCTATGGATTTTATTACATTGAGGTAGTTTCCTTCCGTTTCTAGTTTGTTGAGTGTCATTATCATGAAAACGTGTTGAATTTTGTATATCACTTTTTCTACATCAGTTGAGATGATCTTTTTTTGTTGTTGTTAAGAATACACATTTCCTTTTCCTTTTGAAGTGTCACATGAAAGGCTAAGTGCCTTGAATTTTCTATATCTCATGGCAGTATGGTAAGCCCACAACTAAGATGGTATGTCGGGTCCGCAGCCCTAGCCTTCTTCCTTTTGGTGGGTGAGCGAATGGCCCAGATTCCTCTTTCCCTCCTGTCCCCTTTGGAAGGAGACGGGGGAAGAGAGCTGTGAAGAGAGGTGAGCACAGCTGCCGGCCCCAACCAGCCCGGTTAAAGGACACTCAGATGCTGCAGGGGTTCTGTCGAGCAGTTCCATTTATTATCACACAAGCACTTGCTTTTATAGGCAGATGGGGAAGGGAGGTTTTAACATAATCCTATCATCTTAAAAGTCAAGAGCATGCATCCTGTCTCAATGCCTAGCTATTGCAATCATGCAGTGTTCACAAGCACGGAAGCACATATTTGGCCAATAAGGGCTAAGGCAAGGTTCCCGCAGACACCCCCACCCTGCTTCCTCCTGGCACCGTCTTAGGCTGCCACATTAATCCACTTGTAATGTCACTTAAGGTGGCGTTAGTTTTTAAGGCCTGACAATGGTACTCAAAAAGCTGCAGTTACTGTCTTTTCAAAAGTAGTGCTCTTCTCTTCATTAACTTTGATTAAGCTTATTTTTAAAAATTTTCTCAGTTATGAATAGGAATTGATTTTTAAGCTGATTTTGTGGGTCTTTTGGTCAGCTCAGAAGGGTGGAAAATGAACAAAGCTCTCAAAACAAAGCTTTCTTAATGGAAGAACTTGTAAGAATGCATCAAGTATCCTGACAATAACAGTTATGTGTCTGTCTTTCCTACCAAAAAGTGACCTCCTTGAGAGAAGAAAATATGTTTTCTTCTAAAACCCTGGTACCTAGAACAGTGCCTGTTGTGTAGCAAATCCTTAATAAGATATGTTGGGAAGGAATTGAAGAAAAACAATTTATCCCTTTCCCTGTCTCCCCTCTCCTTTCCCCAAGAGAGAGTGTGGCAAACTCAGTAACTTCCATATAGTTAATTTACTGTGAAGGATTAATATGAAAGTAGCTGAGTTCTGCAAATAGTAGAAAAGTGAGCAGTTATACCATTTGACTCAGTATTGTTGAATTGAAAGATTTAGATTTTAATATTAAAGAGAGGACTTTACTCTTTTTTTTTTTTTTAACCACGTCATTCTTGATTTCTTTCTCTTTTCAAAGCTATGGAGATGCATGTATTATTCAGTTCTCAACAGTTAAGTGATAAACTATCTGAGGCCAAACAGTAATATAAAACTATATTTTGGAAAATAAAGGTACTGTAACTAATCCCTCAAAGTAGGTCTTCATTTTATACAGATAATTACATAGTACATTGAGCAAAAATAAAATTAGATGAAGTATACCCTATGAGTGATACCTGCTATATAGATTCTTAGTTTGATGACCCGCCCAACCTAATTTACCAGAGCACTTGACAGAAGTATTTCACTGCCGATCAAATAAGCTCAGAGGAAAGGTCAACGGCATACCTACAAAGGCCAATCTATTTTAATTGCCAAAAGTTTAAAAAAAGCCCTCTTCTCAATTTACAGTGACTGCAGGAGTCGTTTTCCTGCTTACACAGTGGTAAAGGGTTTGTATGAGTATATTTTGAGTGCAACATAGTGGAAAATCAGCAGAACATTAAGGTTAAATTAAATTAATTGTCATTTTGGAAGGTTTATTCCATGAACATAGGTTACATGCCCTGACAAGGCAAATGATTATGTCTTGGCTTATATAGAAAAGTACTAATAAGGTTTCATTTTCTTTTTTTAAAGAAGTGTTTTACTGGAAAGAATTTACGTAGTGATTCAAACATAATAAAGTTACGTTTAAAAAAATATATGAGGCTTAAATTTGATAATTGCATTTTTGAGGTACAAATGTATGCAATACACATTAAATTCAGAACCGATTCACGAGGTACAAATGTATGCAATACACATTAAATTCAGAACTGATCCAGTATTAAGGTTTTGAACTGATTTTTTAAATCATGCCATATTTATTTAATATATTCTGTAGGATTCATCTTGAATTTTCTTCTTTCCAATGCTTATTGATTTTTTGATATTTTAAAATAAATTTTAAAAAGTGATAAAATTTGAGGTACTTTCTCATTCTTTCATGTTATATCTTAATAGTAACATTAAAATCAATGCGTCAAACAACATTCTCGTGATTTTCTTCTTTCCAATGCTTATTGATTTTTTGATATTTTAAAATAAATTTTAAAAAGTGATGAAAATTTGAGGTACTTTCTCATTCTTTCATGTTATATCTTAATAGTAACATTAAAATCAATGCGTCAAACAACATTCTCGTATTTATAATTCTGGACCCTTTAGGAGGCAAGGTGACCTAAAGGGAAGAACACTACAGTGTATGTCAGGAAAGATGATTGTTGAGCCTGCTGAGCCACTAATTAGCTGTGCACACAAGTCACTCTCAGAGCCTTTGTTTTGTATCAATACAATGATCTCTAATCTAGAATGGATAAAAAGGGGGAAATCTGCATCAGAATGCACCATGAGGTACTATCCATATTTCAGAAATCGGAGGAATTTCTGTTAGACACCTTGTTGATGAAACTGCATTTCAGGAAAAGTTGGAGGGCTTTTGGGTAACCTAACTCATGAGATAGCTGCTTTCTAGGCAGTAAATCAAGCGAGCTCTGTCATGCCCTCATAGACATGCCCTTACTCAGCAAGGTAAAGAAGCATGGGATGGTAATGGACAGGAAAGCCTTTGAAGATTTTGAGACTCCTACCTGGTCTCTCCCATGTAATTTACGGAAATCTTGGGGGACCTATGTTGGACTCAGCTATATAGGAGAGAGTTCTGATCCTTAGTCCATCGTTGGTGTTGTACTTTCTGCTACATAGTACTTCTGATAGGAGCTGATTCTCCACTGTGGACCAGGCAGTGCTCCAGGTAAGATTAAGGATGCTCTTCACAGTTGTTCTCTCTACTAGTTGGTGGCTCAGCCACAGGGACTCTTGCCACCACTCTCAAAGCTACAATATTTAGTATCTAGTCTCCCAGGTATCTTGTATCCATCGCTTCATTTCAGGTACCATGAGCTTAGATTAAAATCGAATTTCTCAGCAATCCTGAGAAATATTTAGTGAAATGATGTGATGTTTTGTGTATAAATATTGCAGAACCAACTTATACTTTTTATACATATTTTCCAAATTTTCTACGATTAAAATATGTTATTCATATAGTTGGATTTACGATAGGTGGTGTTATCTCTGGGTTGACAAAGTTCTTTGACACATCAATTATTTAGTATAATATATTTACTGGGTACCTACTCAGTGCAAGACAATCTAATTGTCTCATGATAAAATGATCTAACTAGCTTATATTGTCAAAAATAGGAAAAATCTAAATTGTGGAAATTCAGAATTGTTTTTCCTGTAAGGAGCAAGCTGACCCCAGGATGCTGTGGCATCTGCAAGTTCAGTAGTCATGTTTTGTTAGCCAATACATTTAGGAGTGCATAAACCTACACAAGGTTTATTTTATTGGGCAGCATTCCTACAGATCAAGTTGTCCCCTTAATCCTTGGAGTTCAAGAAGCAGAATGTGATGTTAACTATCACTTCATTGTTCCAGGCTTGAAGAAGTTGCCTTTAAAAGTAGTTTATCCATCTTCTAAATTAAACTTGCAATTTCAGTGATAATATTTGATACTTATATAGTACTTCTCAGATTTTCCAAGTATTGCAATATTCATGATTCCATTTAATCTTCATCACAATTTTGTGAAGAAGACAAGATAGTTAGTAACTCCATGGCATAGATAGAAAAGTGAGGCCCAGAAATGTAAAGAAATATTGGTAATAAACTCTGGCTAGTCAATGGTAGCAGAGAACTAAAGATCAGGTTTTGGGGGGCTGGCTGGTTAACTTGCTTGGTTAGAGAGTGGTGTTGGTAATACCAACGTCAAAGGTTTGGATCTCCATCCTCCCCATCTCCCCCATGCCGGCCCCATCAGGTTTTTTGATTTCTGGGTCTGGCCATAAGGTATTACGGAATTATGTAGAGATAAAGGAAACATTTAGCCATATGACTAATTTTTTGTAAATAAAAGTACAATTTCAGAGACAGCAAAGATCCCATCCAGGCTGCCTAAGTAGGCAAAGATTCAATCTGATTGGGTGAGACATGGTAAGAGTAGCCTTAATTACACTACTTTTAGTTGAATGACAGCATCTTTGTTCTTGGTGTTGGAGTTGGACCACAGGCAGCAGATATAAAACCTCCTACAGTGAAGAGGTTGGGAAGTGGCTATCAGCGCTCCAGAAGTCATACTGTGTAGGATTCTTTACCAGGCTCCAATCTTAGTTGCAGAATTAGAACACAAATTAGGACTGGGGTAGTTGCTCAGTCTAAAATACTGGGAAAACATAGTGGGATTTGGACATGGAATTTGGGAAAGAGATTGTTGCTATTTAGTAGGCCGAGAATGTCACCCAGATATTCTCCGTTGAAATGTAGGGAAAACAGGCTAATTCTAGACTCTATAATATATTCCAAATGTGGCTCTCATTGGTAGGGCTCACTCTGCTGATCAAATATCTTTAGTCCTCCATGCTGGACAGAACGTATGTGGGCAGGGAGCAAGAAACAATGTTCTTCTGGCACTTGAGCACATGGTTCAGCTTACAAGGCATGTGCTTTACCTGGGACTTAAATGAGATGCTTTACTCAAATAAGTCCATAGATTACAATTGTGAGGTGTCCACATGTTACTACTGTAGAATACGTGCCACTGCATTTTATAATAACCCCCATGTGTATTTTCATAAAATTTTGCCAGGTGAGTATATACTGCTTTCTCAGTGCTATCTGAAAAATAACACAGGTGTTCTCATGACAGCAGTATGTTAATAAGTTTGATTAGCATAAAGCAAAAATTAATTCAGGGACTCATTGCTATTGGTAGCAAACTCTGTTTCTCCATGCCACTGATTTTGTAATCTTGTGAAGGTCTGTTTCTATGGCTGAATAAATATGTGGAGAGTTTCTATTTGAGTTTCCTGGACACCATGTTAAGTCAGGAGTCATCAGTGCTTTGCTATTCAAAGTGTGATCCAAGGACCAGCAGTATTGGCATCATCTGGGAACTTGTTAGAAATGCAGAATCTCAGGCCTGATGCTAGACCTTCTAAGTCAGAGTCTGCATTTTAACACAATCTCCAGGTGATTCATAAGCACATTTAAGTTTGAGAAGCACTAGTCATGCCTTTGTGCCTCAAGTTATAAACCTCCATTTTTAGAGATCCTCTACTTCCTACTTTTCAGAGAGCTGCAGGCTGTCAGCTAGCCAATTCAGTTGGATGCTTTTTTAAATTCTAAAACCTCTAACCTTCTGTGCCCTAAGTTGTTCCTCCTTTATTTTGTCAGAGAAGAGGTACTTCTTTTCTTTTGGATTCCCCATATTTTTCACCCCTTTCTCCTTGATGATTTTTGTTTTTGGAGTTGGAAGCAAAGACTTACCTCTAGCTTTCATATTTGTACTCTGATCAACCTGAAGTCTCTTCCCCGCCCCCCCCATGGCATTTTCCTCAATAGCATGGATGTACTGAGGTTCTATTTACTGTTGAATTCTATAAAAATACAAGAAAATAAGAAAATATAAGTTGCCATTAATATCAATGTTGTGTATTTTTAGGTAGCTTTACAGTACCTTCTAAATAAAAAATACCATAGAGACTATTTGGTAGCCTTCTCTGTCAAGTTCAACTTTTTGTATTGTGTGTGTGTGTGTGTGTGTGTGTGTGTTTTGAGTTTTTTACAACATTATAGAAATCTTCTGTTTTGAGTTTTTACAACATTATAGAGATCTTGGTGCTCAGAACTTTCATCTCTCCCAGATGTGGCTATATTTTCTGTCTTAGCCATAGATCTTCTGTTATGTTATTCTACAACACTAAATCAATTAGGGAAAAATCTTTACTGGACATTTCTCTTCTCTGTTCTTTTAGTTTTGTTATCTATATTTTTTCTATCTTTATTACAAAAGGAAGAAACCCTCATGGACTGTGTTGCCATTTTGAAATTTAGGTAGTATATACTATTTTTGCTTACACTATTTTTGTATCAAAAGTCACATTTAGAACTATTCTCTGTAAGATAAACATAAACCGTTTTAGTTGATAAACACCAACAATCTTATAGTTTGTTTCTTAAGAATCTCTTCACTTTGAAACCGTATCCTGTTTCTTCATTTTCTCTAAAAACCACACAGAATAATGAAGAAATAAAGTGAAAGAAATCTGATGAAATACACTTACAGCAAGCTATCATAAATGTCATTTATTGAGATACATAGAATTTCATAACACAAGGAGTAGCATTGTCCAAATGTGAACCTGAGCCCTCACTCTTGGTTACCTGTACCAATGGGCCATCTGGAACAAGGAATTACCCTTTGGCAGTGGAAGAAGCCCCATTTGAACTCAATTTCCTATAAAACTGATGGCACAATTTTACTCTCTTGCAGAAACCACAACTTTATATGGTCCCCACTATTCTTCATGTGCTGAAAAGCTAGCTTCAGTCACCTGCTCTAACTAGCTAGCATGCAAATTGAGACTGCTCAAGTTCAAGTACTCTGATTGCCAGATAAGAAAGGAGAGTAGCAGTGGGGTGGGGTCTCTTCCCTGGAATATTGGACTGAGTGTCCATTAAGGTATGGCCCCTGCATGCTTCTTCATAGGAACAATAGGAGAGTCAAAGAACTTGGGACTTTTCTTGATGCTGACTCCTTGAGTTTGCCTACGACTTAACCCATACACTGTGGTATTGTAAAATTCACCCTGAGCTCTGGTGAACCTCAGGTGGCTATTACAAAGGGGCTCATCTTGCACAACATGTTTATTGTTAATTTTTTTTTTCGCATAGTGCTTTTTTTATTGGTTATGAATACTCATGAGATACAAAACTGATTGTCACCACTCGTGCCCAAGTAGTGATGGCCAGATCCATACTGGCAGCATGCCCATTACTACAAATTGTGATTATACCCCCTATCCCAAACCCAATTATCCCTGACCTCCCTCCCCGTCTTCCTTTCTCCACTCCACTTTGTATTCCTAGGTATGTTCTCACCCTCTGCAAGTCCAACACACCACTGTGGTCTTTCCTTCTTTCTCTCTTAGCTCCCACTTATGAGTGAGCACATGTGGTATATATCCCTCTGTGCTTTGCTTATTTCACTCAACGTAAGTTTCTCCAAGCTCATCCATGTTGTTGCGAATAGCAGAATTTCATTCTTTTTTTCCTTTTTGTCTTTTTTTGTGTCCGGCAATGGATTGCAACCCTCAGTGTTGCGCCCGTACCGGACCGGGACCGGCAA
>NW_007729950.1:92820-97000 GCF_000696425.1 Galeopterus variegatus | reverse complement strand
GTTGTTGCAAATGGTAATATTTTGCTCTTTTTTATAGCATTCTTTTTTAATATCCATTGTGTAGATGTACCACAGTTTCGTTATCCATTCATCAGATGATAGACATTTGGGCTGGTTCCAACTCTTGGCTATTGTATATAGAGCTGCAGTAAACATTGGAGTATAGGTATCCCTTTGGCATGATGATTTATTTCTGTTCCTCTGAGTATATTCCCAGCAGGGGAATTGCTGGGTTATCTGGTAGATCTATCTGTAATTGTTTGAGGAACCTCCATATTATTTTTCATAAAGGCTGCACCATTTTTCAGTCCCATCAACAGTGGATGAGAGTTCCTTTTTCTCTGCAACCTCTCCAGCACTTATTGTTCTCAGTCTTTTCAATGTTAGCCATCCTAACTGGACTGAGATGGTATCTCAGTGTGGTTTTGATTTGCATTTCCCAAATGTTGAGTGATATTGAACATTTTTTCATGTGTCTATTGGCCATTTGTATATCTTCCTTTGAGAAATGCCTGTTCAGCTCCTTTGCCCATTTTTTAATTGAGTTATTTGGTTTTTTGTTGTAAAGTTGTTTAGTCCCTTGTATATTCTGGATATTAATCCTTTGTCAGATGTATATTTTGCAAATATTCTCTCCCACTCTGTTGGTTGTTTTTTTACTCTGTTGATTGTTTCTTTTGCTGTGCAGAAGCTTTTTAGTTTGATATAACCCCATTTGTTTATTTTACCTTTAGTTGCCTTTTATTTTTGGGTCCTATTCATGAATTCTGTATCCACTCCTATTTCCTGGAGTGTTTCCCCTATGTTTTCTTTAAGGAGTTTTATTGTTTCAGGATGTATATTTAATTCTTTAATCCATTTTGTGTTGATATTGGTATATGGTGAAAGATAAGGGTCTAGTTTCATTCTCCTACATATGAGCATCCAGTTTTCCCAGCACCACTTGTTGAAAAGGAAATCTCTTCGCCAGTATGTAGCTTTGCTGCCTTTGTCAAATATCAGATGGCTGTAGGTATGTGGATTGATTTCTGGGTTCTCTATTCTATTCCATTGGTCTGTGAGTCTATTTTTATGCCAGTACCCTGCTGTTTTGATTATTATAGCTTTGTAATATAGTTTAAAGCCAGGTAGTGTTATGCCTCCAGCTTTATTTTTTTGCTCAGGATTGCTTTGGCTATATGTGGTCTTTTGTTGTTCCATATAAATGTCTGGATAGCTTTTTCCATCTCAGAGAAAAATGTCATTGGAATTTTGATGGGGATTGCATTGAATCTGTAGATCACATTGGGTAATATGGACATTTTCACAACATTGATTCTTCCAATCCAAGATCATGGGATGTCTTTCCATCTTTTTGTGTCCTCTTTAATTTCTCTCAACGGTGGTTTGTAGTTCTCTTCATAGAGATTTTTCACATCCTTGGTCAGCTTTATTCCTAAATATTTTATTTTTTTGATGGCTATTGTAAATGGGCTAGCTTTCTTGATTTCTTTTTCTGCATGTTCAATGGTGGATTATGGAAATGCTACTGACTTTTGTGTGTTGATTTTGTAACTTGCAACTTTGCTGAAATCATTTATGAACTCTAGGAGTTTTTTAATAGAAGCTTTAGGCTGCTTAATATATAGGATCATATCATCTACAAAAAGGGACAGCTTGACTTCATCCTTTCTAATCTGGATGCCCTTTATTTCCTTCTCTTCTCTGATTGCTCTGGCTAGTACTTCCGACACTACATTGAATAGGAGTGGTGAGAGTGGGCATCCTTGTCTAGTTCCCGCTTTTAAGGGAAAAGCTTTCAGCTTTTCCCCGTTCAGGATGATATTGGCAGTGGGCTTATCGTATATGGCTTTAATTATGTTGAGATACTGTCTATGCCTAACTTGCAGAGAATCTTTATCATGAAAGGATGTTGAATTTTGTCAAATGCTTTTTAAGTGTCAATAGAGATGATCATGTGGCTTTTCTTTGATTTTATTAACATGGTGTATCACATTTGTTGATTTGCATATGTTGAACCAACCTTGCATCCCTGGGATGAATCCCACTTGATCATGGTCTATAATTTTTTGTATGTGTTGCTGTATTCTGTTAGCCTGTATTTTATTGAGGATTTTTGCATATTTATTCACCAAGGATATTGGCCTGTAGTTTTCTCTTTTAGTTGTATCTTTACCTGGTTTTAGTATCAGGGTGATATTTGCTTCGTAGAATGAGTTTGGGAGAATTGCCTCTGTTTCAATCTTTTGGGACAGTTTGTAGAGAATTGATATCATTTCCTCTTTGAAGATTTGGCAGAACTCTGCAGTGAACCCATTTGGTCCTGGGCTTTTCTTTGTTGGGAGCCTTCTGATAACAGCTTCAATCTCTTTTATTGTTATTGTCTGTTCAGATATTCTATATCTTCTTGGCTCATTTTTGGTAATTTGTATGCATCCAGAGATTTATCCATTTCCTCCAGATTTTCAAATTTGTTGGCATATAGATGTTTATAGTAGTCTCGAATGATTCCTTGTATTTCAGAGGTATCAGTTGTAATATCACCTTTTTCATTTCTAATTTTTGTTATTAGGGTCGTCTCTCTTCTTTTTTTTGGTTAGTCTTGCTAATGGTTTGTCAATTTTATTTATCTTTTCAAAAAACCAACTTTTTGATTCATTGATATTTTGTATTGTTTTTGGGTTTCAATTTCATTAAGTTCTGCTCTGATCTTAATGATTTCTTTCCATCTGCTAACTTTGGGTTTGTATTGTTCTTGTTTTTCTAGTTCTTTAAGATGAAGTGTTAGGTTGTTCACTTGCCATCTTTCCATTTTTCTGAGGTAGGCATTTAATGCAATAAATTTCCCCCTTAGTACTGCTTTTGCAGTATCCCACAGGTTTTGGTATGATGTATCATTGTTTTCATTAGTTTCAATAAATTTTTTGATTTCCTGTTTGATTTCCTTTTGGACCCATATGTCATTAAGTAGAATGCTGTTTAATTTCCATGTGTTTGTATAGTTTCCAGAATTTTTTTGGTTATTGATTTCTTATTTTAAACCATTGTGGTCTGAAAAAATACATGGGACAATTCCAATTTTTTTGAATTTGCTGAGACTTGATTTGTGAACTAACATGTGATCTATCCTGGAGAATGATCCATGTGCTGGTTGGAAGGATGAATATTCTGAGGTTGTTGGATGGTATGTTCTGTAGATATCTGCCAAGTCCAATTGGCCTAGAGTGTTGTTTAGATCTTGTGTTTCTCTACTGTTTCTTTGCCTAGATGATCTGTCCAATATTGATAGTGGGATGCTATTACGTACGGTATTAGTGTCTATTTCCTTCTTTAGGTCTAATAGAGTTTGCTTTATAAATCTGGCTGCTCTGACATTGGGTGGATATATATTTATGATTGTTATGTCTTCTTGATGGGTCAATCTTTTATCATTATGTAGTGGCCCTCACTATCTCTTTTTATGGTTTTTAGTTTAAAGTCTATNGTTATTTGTTTTTTTACTCTGTAATTGCTTGAGTTCCTTGTATATTATGGATATTAATCCCCTGTTGGATGCAGTTAGCGAAAATTTTCTCCCAGTCTGTAGGTTGTCATTTAAGTCTGTTGATTGTTTCCTTTGCTGTGCAGAAACTTTTTAGTTTGATATACTCCCGTTTGTTTTTTTCTTTTGTTGCCTGTGCTTTTGGGCAATGTTCATAAAGTCTGTGCCCAGACCTAGATCCTGAAGTGTTTTACCTATATTTTCCCTTAATAACTTTAGCTTGCTGCCATCTGATATTTGACAAAGGCAACAAAAACCTACATTGGGGAAAAGATCGCCTCTTCCATAAGTGGTGCTTGGAAAATTGGATATCCATATGCAGAAGAATGAAACTAGACATTCATCTCTCACCATATACTAAAATAAACTCAAAATGGGTTAAAGACTTAAGTATTGTTAAATGTTAAATGTTGGTATTCTGTCTCTCTCATTTTGGAGGTTGGCATGGAGATCTGAACTCCATGTTATAACACTGCACTCTAACCAACTGAGCTAACCAGCCAGCCCAGAATTCTTTTATTTATTTATTTTTTTTGAAGCAGAGGTAAGAGAATTTGCTTTTTTAAAAATATTTTTTAGTTTTTTAAAATTTAATTTAATTTAATTTTACTTCTCAAAATACATTGTACTTGATTTTCA
>NW_007729950.1:87589-89974 GCF_000696425.1 Galeopterus variegatus | reverse complement strand
ATTTTTCATATTTCTGGTATCTTTCCTTTGATGTTTAGTCATTGTGGCAGGGGATTTCATGATCCACTTGTTCGACAATATTGTCTCTTTAGGATGCTGCTGGGGCTGCCAATTTGGCACGGCTGTCTCAATGTCTGCTTGGTTGCCCACTGGTGCCTCGGATGCGTGGTTGCCTTCAGTCTTGGGCCTCTCTGGGGAGGTGCCTCTCTGATCAGTGCACACTCGGCCAGGCTGGGGATGGAGTCGGGTGGCAGTGGTGAGGCATACCTGCTGCGTCATGTGCTGGCACTGCAGAGCATGTGGTCTCCATGGATCTTGGGCCTCTCCAGCAGGATGCCTCTCCGATTGGTGCACACTTAGCCCTACGATTCCTTTTTAAAGTACATCATGATGACCTAAGATTGAAATTTGTCCCAATTATGTAGTCTTGTTCACAGTCAATAGGAAAAGTACAACAATGTACAATTTTTAACTCAAGAGATTTTATTTACACCAGTTTCATCTGATGTTAGTGCTACAAAAAGGTAAAAGAGAAACAATTGAATAGTCATTTGTCGAGTCTTGATATAACCTTTCTTGTATACTTCCCAGAAACTGAAAATGAATGATTTGAATGACAGAGTAATAAGCAAATTTGTAAGTCAGGTGATTTCCATTTCATTGCTTTTGTCAAAATTTAAGTTGGACATAAATAGGTTGTCATCTAGATATATCATTAAAAACAATTTTTGACAATTGATCGCTATGTATTCTTTGGCATTTTACTTTAAAGAATTGAGTGATATTGCTAACAAGACTTCCAATTGCATTTACTTATGTATAAAAACAAGGCTTTTTACTGCTATAAATATAAGTGAAAAATGGGAATAGCTAAATCCTGACTCATTCTAGCAATGAAATAATAACCCATGTATAAATACACTTTTCAACATATTAAAAATATTAGGTGGTCAACTTTGAAAATTTGTTAAGGATACATAGGTTTTCAAATTTCTTTTAAGGGAGCACAAGTAGAAATGTTTGGAGACAACTAATCTAGATAAATAAATATGGAAAACCATATAAATCAATCATGCAACACCCTAATGGGTGACTGGCCATTTATTTTTAACTGTCCTGTTGGCAGAGTCAGCAGACAGCTGTATCAAATGGGTGGAGGCTGCCTCAGGGTGTGGAAGAACATTATGTTGGCTCAGTTATTTTTAGTTGTGAAATCTTCTTTTCAAGTCCTAATATTAAAAAAAAATACTTGAGGTGAACATTTTTGTAGTTTGGGGTAGAAATAGCTCCCATTAGTGCTACAGAACACAGAACACTGGAATGTACAAACCTATATTGGCAGCAGTTCTGGTTCATTTCCCTCAAAGCCCTCCTTCCATTTGTCTGGGGGTCCCTGTGTTACTGATCATCAGTACTTAGGAGCAAGTGAGGGTGAGGGTGGTGCTGATCCACACTGCCTTGATGCTACCTTATTGAAAAGTCCGCATTGGAGGTGCCCTGTCTTCAGTCTGGGGTGTCTTCCCTGCCTAACTGGGGTTAAATCCTCTACTGCGGGGCTGCTCAGGGGGCTGGAGCATCTCGTCTTAGCAAAGTCAGCCTCTCCTCTCAGTATATCTGTAGAGTAGGAAATTTTGCTTAAGAAAACTTGAGAACTTCTGCAAGGTCTCGCTGATACCGAGAATGAGCAGTCTCACTTCCCTGGTGGGGAAGGGTCTATTCAAACTGACCATAACTCCAGACTCATTGCGTTTTTCATCTTCCTCCAACCATTCTCGCAGGTTTGAATCTAAAAGATCTATCTAGGAGAATAGGTTCAGTTCAGATTCTGGACTCCACTACTTCATGGACTTTCTGTTGCTGTAAACCTGGGCCTGTGAAGATTAGACTTCAGTAACCAAGTCTTTGAAATGACATGCAGTGACTTTGCTGAGTGCATATTTGCCCTCAGGCGGGCTGCATTAGGGCTGATTCCATCATTCACTGCCTTATGAAGTGAATAATCATGGTATTTCCTCCTGTGGCTCAGTTCTGGGGCTCAGTGCTTGGCATTGGTCCCCTCTATGCTTTTGTGACAACTTTCAATTTCAGAAAACTCTTTGACTTTCACTGTGACTAGACTAAATCCACACAGTCCAGCTCCCTAACTCCAAATCTCAGAGAAAATGGGGTAGGGCATTGGTTTCTTCCCTTGCAGAAGTTCTAAGTTTTCTTAAGTGAAATTTTCTACTCTACAGATATACTGAGAGGAGAGGCTGACTTTGCTAAGACGAGAGTGAATTGTCAGACACCTGTTCTCCAGAGACGAAGCTGTGTTGACCTTATAAATACATAATGGACTTTGCAGAATAAAAAACCAAAAAAAAAAAAAACAAAAAACAAAAAACA
>NW_007729950.1:84920-86480 GCF_000696425.1 Galeopterus variegatus | reverse complement strand
ACGAAGCTGTGTTGACCTTATAAATACATAATGGACTTTGCAGAATAAAAAACCAAAAAAAACACAAAAAACAAAAAACAAAAAAACAAACAAAAAAACCCCGCTCCAAGGTTATCATTTATTTCCTCTTATTCTGGAAGCACAGGACAGCCAAAATAATAACACTCATAGGAATAAACCTAAGCTGTGGTGAGGCACTTCCTTATCCAGATAAAATTAGAACCACCCTGAAGTGAGAGCAAAAGGCCTGAGTTCCACCTGTGTATTTGGCCTCTCTTTTTATTTACCACCCACCCCCCCGATCATATTCAACTATTCCAAATTTCTTTTTGAAAAGTCTGTAGAGTCAGTTTTAAACATATAGCGTATTCCACCCCCACCCCCCACATACACAGCATCATATTCAGCAAATTGATTCTTGAATAATTCCAATGCCTCCCCTGCCACCATTTTGTTTCAGGATACCTCTCTTTGCTGTTCCACTCAGAACTGATAACTCTCTAGGCTGCCCAACCGTGGTCATGCGGGACTTCCTGTGGTTGGTGTCCTGGGTTAAATTCAGTATAACAGGATCCCAGGTGTAAAGGGCTGGTGAATGAGATTTTTCCTCTTGCTCCAGAATTATAAAGTACAGATGTGAGGACCAGAGGCACTTGGTTCTTGACATTCTAAAGAGAGCCACCAACTAAGCCTCATACCTGCCCACTGGGGCTTGAGGAAGACTAGAGGGGTGGACTTTTGTCAGAGACAAAATTAGTGGGGAATGGAAGCAGCCTTGGGAGGAGTGCAGAGGTTCTTTAAAGTGTGCATGTATGTGTGTGTATATGTGAACACATATATACACAGCAAGGTGTGCTCGCTCTGAGCAAGTTAATAGAAAAGATTGGTAAGCCTGCAAGAAGGGAGAGAGGGGCATCTTATTTCTCAGGTGGATGCTTGCCGAGCAGCAGAATCCGTAGGTCCATCTCAAAGCTGTCGTGGAACTGTGGTGATAGAATTTTGGGGAGAGCTTGGCTTGCCCCCTGGAGTTTGGGGCAAACATAAATCTAGAGACTGGTGCCTATTTCTAGTCTAGAGATTTGAAGGGAGTCCCTCTGGGTTAGCCCAAGCCTGTGAGGTACGAGGAGACTGTGGCTATATCTAAAGAACGAAGGGGGCAATCCCTTATCACATCCAGTTGAAGAGGACCCAGTTTTTGAGTTTTCTCAGGAAGGAGCAAGGAAGACAAGTGAAGAGCAGGAGCCCACCCAGGTGGCAACTGAGCCAGCTGGCAGAATGCCCAACCTGGAGGAGGAGTAGTGGTCCTGGACCACCAGTAGGCCACAAGGAAGACTGCCTCTGTTTGAAGTGGTTCTCAATGATAGGTTACTCGTAAGGCTGTTCTAAGAAACTCGTGTACCCTGTCTTCTACCTGGAGACCATTCATTTGGTGGGCACTTGGTGGGCCAATTTTGATCTGGAGATTAATGTACTTTGGTTTCGATAAGTTTTCTTGCATTATTATTTTTAAGAATATACTTCATCTACATTTTCTTTCTCTCTCTCGCCAAAGTTCTATTA
>NW_007729950.1:82587-84313 GCF_000696425.1 Galeopterus variegatus | reverse complement strand
TCTCTCTCGCCAAAGTTCTATTAATGAGATATTTGATCCTCTAACTAAATTCTCTATACCTCTTATTGTTTCTTTCATATTCCATCTACTTGCTTGTTTTTTTTTTTTTCTTTTTTGGGTGGGGGGATAGCTGGCAGGTATGGGAACCGAACCCTTGACCTTGATGGTACAAGGCGGTGCTCTAACCAACTGATCTAACTGGCCAGCGTAGTTTTTTTTGGAGGCTTTTTGTTCTTTCCTTCAGCTTTGTCTTTTAATAATTGCTTTTGACCCTCATATTTTAATTTTAATAATTTTTCCTTATCCCCTGTTTATTCCTTGGTTATATCAACCTGTTATTTTTTTAGTGAGTTTTTTGTTTTTAAGTTTCTTTCTGTTTCCTGCAATATTTGTTTCTTCTGGATTCCTTTTGTCTCCTCATACATTGACATGCATGGTCAGAGTTTGCAAATTAGTGGCCTCTAGATCACACTGCCTGGGTACAGAAGTTATTTAATCCTTCTAGACCTCTATTTCTTTATTTATAAAATGCATATGATAAAGATTACCCCTCTCATAAGCTTCTTGTAAGAATTAAATGGAGTAATATTTACATGGGGTACTTGTTGAGGCGGTCCATAGTTGTGTGCCTCTTGGAGCATAGAGCGAGGTGGAAAATGGATCTGGAGCAACAAGTGGAAAATATCCAGCAGAGTGTTCAATAAATGTTCATTCATTCAATCATTCAATAAATATTTATTGATTATCTTATATATGCTATGTTATATTTTTAGTCAAGAAGATCATGTGGAGCTTACATACTGGTGAATGGCTCTTATGTCGCAGTGGATGAAGATAGAAAAGTGACCATAAATATCAGAAGCCAATTATATAACATGTCAGGTAATAAGTGAATAGTATGAAGGGCATTGAGAGTGCCCATGAATGGTAGGGGTGGGTTGCAATTTAAATGGGAGGTCAGGGTAGACCTCATTGAGAAGGTGACACTAGAGCAAAGACTTGTAGGAGGGGAGAGAGTGAGCCATGTTCGTGTCTCAGGGGGTAGCATACCAGCAAATGGAATTGACCAGTGCAAAGTCCTAAGGCAAGAGCATGCCAGATGTGTCTGAGCAGCCAGTGTGGCTGGAGCAAAATAGGAGAGAAAGAAGGTCAGAGGTGATACAAGGGGCTGGATTGTGCAGAACTTTGCGAACAATTGGAAGGACTTTGGCTTTTACTCTGAGTGAACTCAGGCACCACTAGGGGCTTTTGCATAGAGGAATGACCTGATCTGATTTGCATTTTAACACTGTCGTTGTGGCTATTTTGTTGACAGCAGTCTACAGGAGGACAGAGGTGTAAGCAGCGAGACTAGTTAGAGGCCTATCACAAGAATCCGGGTGCATTTGACTGGGATGGTAAACAGGGAAGACGGTGATAGGGGTCAAATTCTGGTTATATTTCAAAGGCAGAGCCAACAAGACTTCCTAATGGATTGGATGTGAGAAAAAGAGATGAGTCAAGCATGACTCCAAATTTTTAGCCTAAGAAATTGAAAATATGGAGTGAGGTGAGGAAAACTATAGATGGAGTAGGTTTGGAGGAGAAGGGCTGAAAGCCTGATAGGTGGAGGAAGAGAGGAACCAAAACTGCTACTGTTAAGACAACTCTTTCAGGGGCCGGCCTGGTGGCGCACTGCTACAGTGCGCCGCTTGGGAGCGCAGCGGTGCTCCTGCCAAGGGTTCGG
>NW_007729950.1:80545-81844 GCF_000696425.1 Galeopterus variegatus | reverse complement strand
GAGGGTTGCGATCCCGTTGCCGGACACGAAAAAAGACAAAAAGGAAAAAAAAAAAAAAAGACAACTCTTTCATGGAGGTTTGCCATAAACGGGAGCAGAGAAATAATGTGATAGCTAGAAGGGGCAGGTGGGGTTAGGACCCCTCCCTTTTGTTTTTAACACGAGAGAAGAGCATGTCTATTTTAAATAACAGAATGCCTATTTTGTGAAAGAAATGACCTCAGTAAAAAAGTAAACACTTCTGATATTGGATAGAAAAGGGGAATGTATCAGTCAAGGTCCTGGCAGGAAGTAGATAGCACATACAAATTGGGTAATGTGAGGAGAGTATTTATTATACAAAGTTGTGGTCAGAGTATAAGGAAGCCACAGGAAAAGTGCAGTACCCTGGGGCTAGTTACAGTTTGGCTTCAATACCACCTCCAGCATGAAGGGGTAAGGAAAGGGGAAAGGTGCCCGGAACTGGAGAGAGACAGCTGTGCAGAGCGTCCTGCTTGTGCCACTTGGTGGTTGAACGGAGCCAGCCCACAGGGAGGGAGCTGGAAAAAGAAATAATCCCACTTCACTTTGCTTCTTCCCACACACCCCCAGCCCTTTCCTGAGATCCCCAGTCTTTCCCATTGGCCAAAACAGTCTGGAAGCCAGAGGTCAGGGGAGCCTATTGATTCAGGTCAGACTCCCAGGCAAAGAACAGGGTAGAGAAGGGAAGAAAGTGGATCTGGAGGGGCAAACAGAAGAAATCCACACAGTGGGGATTGCAGGAGTGCTGACCTAGAGTAGGTGAGAGGGAAGGGGCCTGGTGTGCAAGTGGAGGATTGGCCTGAGATAGGAACACCCACAGCTCACGTTGAGGACAGGAGAGAAGGCAGAATGCCAGGGTGCAAATGCTGGTAGGCTGGTGACAGGGATGTTTTTCTCTTGTGATTCCTTCAAGTTTCCAGTGAGGTAAGAAGCAAGGTCAGCAGGCTGATCATGGGATATTTGTATGTGTGAGTGATATTAAAGATGCTGGGGGTACATTTGTAATTTTGGGTTGTTTATTAGTTGGTGACTGCCTATACTTTCGTATTTTGCCATTTATCTTTTCTGCTCTGTGCCCTCATGAACATAACTCTTTTTTTTTAGTCACACCCTTCACCTCATAATGCCAGTACCCTCCAAGCTGATGTATTTACACCCTTTTATCTGAAATAAATTACCCACCCCTTTGACTATCCATTTTCAATGTCTAATTCAAGACATAGTTCCTTCATGAAGCCCTCATTAACTACTCCATCCCACACTATCCTTTCTCTTCAG
>NW_007729950.1:70274-78831 GCF_000696425.1 Galeopterus variegatus | reverse complement strand
GGCTGATTAGCTCAGTTGGTTAGAGCATGGTGCTGATGACACCAAGGTCCAGGGTTGATCCCCATACCAGCCAGTCAGGAAAAAAAACAAAAGAAAAAGAAAGAAATTCATCCAATTCTGTCAGCTTTATCTTCAAAATGTATTGTAATTCATACCTCATCAGTTGTTAGCTCTCCAAATAGGTACAAATCATAGATATTGCATACACTTCATTTAACATTTAGCATATGTCTCCTATTGTGATCATTTAAAACCACCAGATGTGCTCAGGAACCTCCACTGGCTTTCCCTCATACCTACAGTAAAATCCACTCTCCCTCTGATCTCGTTGCCCGCCATTCTCTGGCTTTCTCATTGCACTCCAAACACACCGCCCATCTTGCTATGCCTTAAAAACAACAAGCATGCTCTTGCTATCTTCTCATTCTGGAATAATCTTTTCCCCATATTTTTCCATGGCTCACTTTTTAAGTTAATTCAGACCTTTGCTCAAATTAACTCCTCAAATGATTACATTTTATTATGATTCATATGCATATATAGTTGGCAGAGGATAACATTAGAATTCATTATCCCAGGGCCAGCCCGGTGGTGCACTGGAGAGTGCGCTGCTTGGGAGTGCGGTGGCGCTCCCGCTGAGGGTTCGGATCCCATNCTGTGCCCTCATGAACATAACTCTTTTTTTTTAGTCACACCCTTCACCTCATAATGCCAGTGCCCTCCAAGCTGATGTATTTACACCCTTTTATCTGAAATAAATTACCCACCCCTTTGACTATCCATTTTCAATGTCTAATTCAACACATAGTTCCTTCATGAAGCCCTCATTAACTACTCCATCCCACACTATCCTTTCTCTTCAGTACACTCTGCTTTACCTTGTAGTGAATGCCACACATTTCTAGTTTTGTTTTCTAGTTGTTTCCTGTTAATCTTGGTCTTTGAACTTGATATTAAGATCATCTATGGCAGGAGTCATTTTTTGTTTTTCATCCTTCCACTGTGGTGAGTGACAGGCTTGTAATAATTGCTTAATGAATACTTACACCCAATATCCCCTTAGAACCTACAAAGAATCTGGAGTAGTTATGATGGAAGTGATTTTTATATATTTGTTTTTAGCTACATAATTCAAAGGAAATTGTGACTACCATTTGAAGGAAAAAAAGATGGCTTCTCCAATGACTATTTTTGATGTAGTTCAATAAGAAGTTATAGCTGAATAGAAACCAGATACATTTACTCAGTATATTATAGTTGTGTAGGAAAATATTCTGAATTTATCATTATCTGGAAACTCTCAATCCTGGATATATTGGTTATGTGTTTGGTTGAAGCCTGAAGGTATTAGGAATTGTTCATCTAGGAGCCAAACACAGCAAGCTCGAGAGACGTTTGACTGTGTGTCAATTCTTTCTGCTTCCCTCCTCGTTGCTAACTCAGATCCAACTAGTCACCGAGTTCTGATGAGGTCTGAAATGGCTCTCAACTCTCTGGGTATCTCAAATTTAACTAGTTTAAAACAACGTCTTGATACGTTCCCTAACATGCTCTATCCCTCCCCATCTCCCTTGTCTCAGTCCCTTCGGGCTGCTTTAAAGAAATACCATAAACTGGGTGGCTTATAAACGACAGAAATGTATTTCCCATACTTCTGGAGGCTAAGAAGTCCAAGATCAAGGCTCCAGCAGATTCAGTGTCTGGTGAGGGCCCATTTCCTAGTTCATAGATGGTGCCTTTTCTCTGTGTCTCCATTTGGTGGAAAGATCAAGGCAGCTTTCTGAGGCCTGTTTTACAAGGGCACTAATCCTATTTGTGACGTGATTAGAGGACCTTCCAAAGGCCCCACCTCCTAGTACCATCACACTGGGGATTAGGTTTTGGCATATGAATTTGGACAAACACAAATATTCAGGNAAAAAAAAAAAAAAAAAAAAAAAAGAATACATTATCCCTACAAGACTAGCCAACTATTTGACTTTTATCAACTCTATAAAACCAAAATGACTGTTCAGATTTGATAAGGCACTTTCAAACTCTTTGGCCCATCTACTAACAAAAGGGAATGTATGTTACCTAAAAAAAGAAAAATCCCAACATTGCCAGGTGTCAATCTCTCTGGATATGGATTGACTAGGAAGATATGGAACAATCAGAAGGAGCCTTAAGATTTCTGAGTTTATGCATAAATTCAGATAATAAAACTTCTCTGAAAATAAAACTTCTTTGAAGCATTTAATTCTGTAGAGTTACCTCCTGCTTTATGAATGCCAGATCTACTCTGACTGGGTAGTGTTAACTATGAATCTGTGTACAGTAAGTGTGTGAATACATGCTTATGTGTGTATGTGTGTGAGGCATGTGCACACGGCCCTAAGACTTTTTCCTTAACGTCTCTCATTTGGAGAAATAATATTCCCCGTTTTATTTGACACTTCTTTCCCCCTGGAATTTCTCCAGTGGTGTCAACTCTGAACTAGACTGGCTTTACACCTGACCAAGTATGACTTTTTGTTAATTAATGTAGCTCTGCAACGTTTGGCTCTTAGTACTTGATAGGACAAATCTTCATATGTATGTATTTCAGAAGGCCTCATTTCCTCTCCCAAAGACCCTTACTACTGTCCTAGGACTTGTGGGAGGAATGCGGAGAACTGTCTGGGTCCTGACTCTTTAGTGGTCATGCTTCTTGGGTAGTGCTTTGGGGGTGAGGTGGTAGAAAGGTACTAGTTACTTCCCTCTCCAGGCAGAAAGGATAACATGGGTTGTCACATAGAGAGATAAACTTGCTCTTTTGTGTCCTGTTAGAATTTCCTGGCATCTACCGCCACCGCGTGGATATCTACATTTATTGCAAACTTGTGTTTCCTTTTTAAGGCTGGCTCTAAGCTAAGATACAAAGAATTTTGTGTTTTAGTGTCCTTCAGCCTCAGATTGTCCCCTAAATCCCTTTAAGTTTGTATTCTCATACTCATACCCGAACTCCACTATTGAATGCTTTTCTCTTATGTTAAACTCTGCTAAAGCATGTTGCTGATATTCCAATGACTTAGTTTTTGATGAACCAGTTTAGGCAGAGAGATTCTAAAATGGTCTCCAATGATCCCTGTCTCCTGGTACTCATGCCCTGTGTTATCGCTTCTCCTTGAGTGTGGGTGTGACCTGTGATTAGATTCTAGCCAGTAGAATATGGTAGAGGTGATGGGACGTCACTTCCGCAATTACATTGCATAGTATTGTAACTTCCCTATTGCCGGCATACTCTCTCCCTCCCCTTCTGGGCTTGCGTGCTTCAAGCAAGCAGCCATGCTGGGGAGGCCCAGCTGTAAGGAACTGAGGGCGACCCTTGGCTGTCATCCAGCGAGAAAATGAGGCCCTCAGTCCCTCAGGACGTAGCGAATTGTATCTTGCTAACAACCTCATGAACTTGGAAGTAGATCACTGTCCAACGGATCTTTCAAATGAGATCCCTTAATTGCAGATGAGATGACTTGATTGCAACCTTGTGAGAAACCCTGAAGCAGAGGACCCAGTTAAGCTGTGTCCAGATTTTGTGAGTCAATAAATGTGTGTTGTTTCAGCCAGTAAATGTGTGGTAATTTGTTACGCAGCAATAGATAACTAATATGTAGTTCTTTGGTTTTATTTACATCACTCCCCTCTTCGTAGGATTGCAATATAAGTCCTTGGAGACTGTTCTTGAAAATAAATATAACTGGCAAACACCTCTCTGTGTTCTGAATTGTTGCTACCCACATACCCGGACTCTGTTACTGAATCAGCTTCTTGTGCCTGATTCCTTTAGGATGATGTAGTGGATTGAATTATGTCCCCCCCAAAATTGTGTTCCCCAAGTTTTATGTATTAGAAACTTAGCCCCCACTGTGACTGTTAAGAAGGCGGGAAATCCTATGATGATAATTGAAAGGTGGAGCCTTGAAGAGGTGATTGGACAGTAGGACCGTGCACTAGTGAATGGATTAATAATGGTGGTCAGGAGCATGGTTCTGAGGGCTTTAAAAGAAGAGGAGAGTCTGTCTTTCTCTCTCTCTCTGCTCTCTCTGCTTCCACTGTCTTACAATGTGAGACCCCTGGATCACTGTTGCCACCACCAGATGGACTTTGGACTTCTCAGCCTCAGAAACTGTAAGCAATAAATTAAATTTTCTTAATAAATCACCCAGTTTCAAGTATTTTGTTATAAGCAACAGGAATGGACTAATAACTTCTTTCTCAGGAGGTACTTGAGCTTCTCATAAAAAGAAAGTTCTGTGGGGCCTGCATAGGTAATTTCCCAATAAGCACGGACAAGCTTGAATCTGGCAGTGAACAAAATTTAGCCTAAAGCTGAGAACTCAGACCTTGCCAGATAATTTATCAACTTCCAGATGCATTACATCATTGCAGCTATAGTTGTCATGTCTAATATTAAACTTTATTCTTAATTTTAAAAAATCCTTCATTCCCATGGAACACTTGGCTAAGAGCATCAAAGTGGTGGTAAAAGACAAGGATGGGGACAGGGAGTGACATCTCTTATCACAGACCATCAGCTTGATCCCAAAAATACAACCAGGAGTTTTAAAACTACACCAAATTTAATATTTGCTATTGATGAGCCACGTGTGCTATGTCAATGGCATGCTTCTGATAAACCAGTCTGATAAACATAAAGGAAGTTAACCTAGAGTGATTAGTTATTTATGAACTAAGCTGCTCCTAGTGATTCAAATTTGCTTTTCTCATGCAGCATCTCTGAGTTCATTCATTCTAGAGTTTTGTAGGAGTTTGCTATCAAGCTCTGCACTTTCTAGAACTTAATTACTTCTCTTGTTGAAAACCAAAACAGCATTTATTCAGTTCTGATAAATATATTTAAACTCAGGAAGTGCTCACATATTATCTTTTTGGCATAATTGAAGCAGTCTTGGCTACGAAGCATGCTTAATTTCAATCAGGAAGGCAGCAGGTAAGGGCAGGAAGGTAGTTCTGTGCAGGATTAATCAGTCTATATGAATAACCCTCCCAATGGGTAACTTTCTGTCCGAAGTATAGTACACTCCAATATTTGACCCTAAACTAGACCGTTTCTGAACATGAACTTGCCTATACCGCATCTTCTGATACTTAAGTCTTTATTCCCCACTTCTGTGCTGCGCCTCTAGTTTTGTCACCTCACTGCAAAGCAACCTCCACTGTCCAATGGGGTGTAGCAAACTCAGACCAGAGTCAATATTTCAGCTCAGATGAGGTGTCATGGTGGTTCCAAAAAAATCATTTTGGTCATGAGAACTCCAGCCAATGACAGAGATATGAGAAATAAGATCCAATATCCCAGAGAAGGAGCCTAGAAAAAGTTACAAAAATTATCATGGTAGGTCTCCAATGTTTCTGTGGAATAGTAGGCAGGGAGACCCAGGCTAAAGCCCAGATACATAAACTGCGCCAACACAACAGGGACAGAGGCAGGCACAGCTGGATTAAATATGGAAACACATGCCCAGGTCACATTAGATTTTAAATCTAGCCCCAGAACCTACTCATTGGTAAGGCTGAGCTCCAAATATATTCCTGCTGTATTTTATTAGCATCATATAGAAATATGGGACTTGGGTAAATCCTTAGAGCACTAAGACAGACATGTGAAGCCAAAATTTTGTATGTGGTGGGGACACGGGGGTGGCAAACACTGATCTATCAGAAGACCCAGCATGTGCAAGTCTATGTGGAGGGGTAGTTGGGTTTAAAGTTGGAGACCGAAGGAAGTAAACAGATTAATTATTAGTTGATTAATTAAGCCAACAACCCCTTTTTGTTTACTAAGCAGAAGGGTCATAAGATCTAGTAAGATACAGACCTGGCCACAATGATATTAGAGTCTCAAGTGGAAAGCAGATAAGCATAATAAATTAACTGAGGAAATGCTAATATATCTGTGTTTTAGAGTCTCAAGTGGAAAGCAGATAAGCATAATAAATTAACTGAGGAAATGCTAATATATCTATGTGTGGTGAAGGACAGGAAGGAGTTAGTTGGATGGAAATGAGGGGGAATGCTGAGAAAGCATCAGGTGAAACAGTAGGGAGACCTAAAGGTGCCTGAAACATCTGGGGCACGACGAAAAGTTTTGGATAGTGGGAGCAAAGAACAGGTGTGTGTAAGTGGCAGGTGATGCCGGAGAGGTAAGAAGGATCATATTCTACAGGGCTTTGAGTGACATGCTATAGAGCTTGGACTTGATTACGAAAGCAGAAGGTTTAAATATGAAAACGATTTAAACAGGAAAAGATTTTAATCAGAGGAGTAATAGAAGGATTTGTATTTTAGGAAGATACATCCAAAGTAGTGTAGTGGATGAATCAGAGGGGGACAAGATTAGAGGCAGGCAGACCGGTTAGGAGGGAAGCACGAGGGCCTGAATTAAGACAGTGACAGTGGGGACAGAAAAACATGGAAGAATATGAACAATCATGAAGGCAGGATCCACAAGAATTGACGGTCAATAAGATGTGGAGGATAAGTCAACGGAGAAGACTATGATTAACACCAGGTTTCTAGCTTGGAGAATGGGCGGCTGGGGAAATAGATTCAAGAGTGAAAGTCTGAGGAACATTAATGTTTAAAACCTACTGTTAAGGGCCGGCCCGTGGCTCACTTTGGAGAGTGTGGAGCTGACAACACCAAGTAAAGGGTTAAGATCCACTTACCGGTCATCTTTAAAAAAAAAAACAACTAACGTTAAGAGTATAGATAGAAGTCCATGTAGGAGCCTGAGTACAGGAACTCAGTAAACTTAAAGAAAAATGGAATGGGTTCTGAGCAACAGATGGAATAAGTAAGAAACTAATATTAAGATAATTGTGTGGAATGAATATGTTTCTTTATCCCACAAGAAAGAAGAAAAAATGATAAGAAACCCCAAAGCTAAACAAGCAAACATGAAACAGTATAGGAAAGGCATTGTGTTAGTCAGGGCTCTCCAGAGAGACAGAATCAATAGGATATGTTATAACTATATGAGAGGGATTTATTAGGGGAATTAGCTCACACAGCTATTAAGAAAAGTCCCACGACAGGCTGTCTATAAACTGGATGCTGGCAGCGTGGCTCAGTCCAAGTCCAAAGGCCTCAGAACCAGGGAAGCTGATGGTGTCCTTGGTGTAAGTTCTGGAACCCAAAAGCTGAAGAGTCTCGAGCTCTGATGTCCACGGACAGGAGAGAAGAGTGTAACCCAGCTCCAGTGGATCGAGGGAGAGCTTCACCTCTTTCCTCTGTCTTTTGTTCTCTCGGGACCCACGGCAGATTGGATGGTTCCCACCCACACTGAGGGTGGGTCTTTCCCACCCAGACCAGTCAGAGTTTCATACTAATCTCTGCTGGAAACACCCTCATGGACACACCTAAAAAGATAGCTTTACCAGGTTTCTCAGCATTACTTTATCTAACCAAGTTGATATCTAGGATTAACCTTCACAGGCATGTTCTAAATACGATGCAACCTAAAATATGGCCTGGTTTTGAACAATTGGTGGGAATGTATGAAAAGAGAACACATTTTGTACATTGTCACATGAGTGGCACTTGTGTCAAGACTTTGGAGACATAGATTAGTAAATCTATCTTGACTTTCCAATGAATAATATTAGAATAATTCATAATCATAATATAAATGTTGTTTATAGATTCAGATTGGGAAGAACAGGTGAATTCAGTAAAGGAAATTGGGATTGAGTGGCCAGTAATTTAGGAAGAAAACTGAGAGAGAGCAGGGAGTAGAAGGTGATTTCAGGAGGTGGGTGTGGTCCATTGTGTCAAATGCTGCTGAGAGCATGAACATATCAGGGACTAAGAACTGACCAGTGACCCCTTACTGCCAGCCAAAAAAAAAAGAAACAAACAAAAAAAAAAAAAAAAAAAAAAAAAAAAAAAAAAAAAAAAAAAAAAAAAGGACTGACCGGTCTGTGGGTGACCTGCATCAGAATTACCCAGATAGCATTTTTTTGTTTTCTTTTGGGGGCTAGTTGGTGCTGGAATCCAAACCCTTGACCTTGGTATTATAACACCACTCTCTAACCAACTGAGCTAACGGACCAGTACCAGATAGCTTAAGATGAAATTTCTGGACCCACTTCAGACCTACTGAATCAGATCTTCTGGGGGAGGGGCCCAGGAATCTGCACTTAAACGAGCACAGGGTGATTCTTATGAAGCTGAGAACTGCTGTCTTTGTCCACAGAATCATACCAATCTTTTGTCAGAACAGTGGTTGTCAGACTTTTAACTTGCATCAGAATCACCTGGTGGGCTCCTTAAAACATGGATTGCGGGCTGGCCCGGTGGCGCACTGCTATAGTGCGCTGCTTGGGAAGTGCGGCGGCGCTCTCACCCGAGGGTTCAGATCCCACATACAGACTGGTTCCCGCTCACTGGCTGAGCGAGGCGCGGGAGCAACACCGAGGGTTGCGATCCCGTTGCTGGTCCCCGGTCCGGTATGGGGGCGACACTGAGGGTTGCGATCCGTTGCCAGACACGGAAAAAAGACAAAAAGACAAAAAAA
>NW_007729950.1:59180-69528 GCF_000696425.1 Galeopterus variegatus | reverse complement strand
CGGCCCGTGGCTCACTCGGGAGAGTGCGGTGCTGATAACACCAAGGCCGTGGATTCGGATCCCATATAGGGATGGCTGGTTCGCTCACTGGCTGAGCGAGGCGCGGGAGCAACACCGAGGGGTGCGATCCCGTTGCTGGTCCCCGGTCCGGTATGGGGGCGACACTGAGGGTTGCGATCCGTTGCCAGACACGGAAAAAGACAAAAAAACAAAACAAAACAAACAAACAAAAAAACATGGATTGCTAGGTCCCACCCCAGAATTTCTGATTCAAGGAGACTGGGTTGAGCCTGAAAAACTGTATTTCTAACAAGTGCCCTGGAAATGCTGATACTACTGGTTGGCAGACTATACTTTGAGAGACACCGGGCCAAACATTTTGAAATAGGCCATTTAGAAGTAGAGTAAAGGTATGTTTGATTAAGAAATGTACCTCTTCTTTGGCTAAAAACTCTGACATAATAACATGGTCTAGAGAGAAACATGGTCTGTTTCTGTCAAGTTTTCTATCACTGGATTTGTCAACTTTTTTTGTGGGTCAGCGTTAAGAGAAATAGCCCGGGTTGTTGCTTTCTTTGCCCTCTGAGGGGTAAAATTATGCTAGTTCAGATCAAGAATTTATCCAGTACTCTGTTTTTATTTTATTTTATTATTATTTTTTTAAAGATGACCGGTAAGGGGATCTCAACCCTTGGCTTGGTGTTGTCAGCACCATGCTCAGCCAGTGAGCGAACCAGCCATCCCTATATGGGATCCGAACCCAGGGCCTTGGTGTTATCAGCACCGCACTCTCCCGAGTGAGCCACGGGCCGGCCCAGTACTCTGTTTTTAGAGACTTACTGCCAACATCTTAAATGAAAATATCTCATTCTAGGCCAGAGAAGAGCAAGCTTGGCCCACTGGGGGCAGCAGAGAACAGTCTATTAGCTGTTAGCCCCAGAGAAGGCAGCTGACGGTGACTAGTGACCAAGCAACTTCCCTGCGTGCCCAGATAACTGGTGTGATCTGTACTCAGCTCTGCTGTTGGCTGATGGGAGGGAAGAGACTGGAGCAAGAGTGTCAAGTGAGTGGTGAGAGAAGGGAGACAAGATAGAGCCAGGATCAGAGCAAGAAAAAACAAACAAAAAAAACCCTCTGATTTCTGGTATGCCAGAAGACACACTGGATTTGGTAGGGTAGAAACCAAACCAGATTTGCCAAGAAATAGGAAAATCAGATTATTAGAAGCCCAAGGTAAAACCAGGCAACATAAAACAGCAAGTCTGAATTCTTAGGCTCCTAAGGAAGCGTTCCACCCCCATTTTACATGGGTCCACCCTCAAGACCTCATCTAAACCTATTTACCTCCCAAAGGCTCCATTCCTGTTAATCTCATCCCACTAGGGGTTAGGATTTCAATCTGAATTTTGGAGAGGCAGAAACAAGCAGTCCATAACGAACAGTGTACAGGGAGGAGTCAAGGATAACCCCAAGGTTTCTGATCTGGGTGGCCCAGGAAATCAGGGGAGATGAAGAAGTTCTGGTGCAGGAAATATTGTAAAGTGGCTATCAGAGTGGGGACAGGGATAGGGGGACAGTGGACAGAATGGCAGCCATTGCACAGAAACAGCTGCTCCTGTATGCTCCACAAGGCCTCTCAAGGTTTTCTGGAGAATTCATAAACTACTTAAATTATTTTCTCTGTTTGACTCCAGGCAGTCTGCTCAATGGCAGACTGTCAGACAGCCCATTAGCTAGCTGCCAGTCAATTAGCTTACACAAAAAACAGACAAAATAGAACTGGCTGGTCAGCTCAGTTGGTAGACTGTGGTGCAGATAACACCAAGGTCCGGGGTTTGATCCCTGTACTGGCCAGTTGCCAAAAAAATAAAATTAAATAAAATTAAAATGGACAAAGTAGATTTGCTCTTTCCAGACTGCCTATAGTTTTATTTTTTCTCCCCTTTTTCTTACAAATCCTGTTTTTGCCTTTGTCCGTTGATAGCTTAATGTCTATCTTCTTTATGAAACGAAGAGTGTGAAAATAATGAAATAAAGGTCTCAGAATTGTTTGACAGCACATGATTACACGAAAAAAATTCAAAACAATATGCAGAGAATGATACTATTTATATTACAAAACCAAAGCCATATGTTTTTGAAAGTACATAAAACTGTAAATAAATGCTTAGAAGGAAACATGCTGAACTGCTCTTTGGAAAGAGAGTGGGATTGGACGGTATCAAATTAAAATTCAAAACAATATGCAGAGAATGATACTATTTATATTACAAAACCAAAGCCATATGTTTTTGAAAGTACATAAAACTGTAAATAAATTCTTAGAAGGAAACATGCTGAACTGCTCTTTGGAAAGAGAGTGGGATTGGACGGTATCAAATTGAATTTTAAAGTTGTCTCTGCATTTCAATTTTTACAATGAAAAGGTATAGATACAGTATTTGTGTAATTAAAAAGAATTCAAAAGAAACTAGAAGACAAAAAAAAAGAAAGAAAAAAAGAAACGCACTGAACATTTTGGGCCATTAACTGGGTAATCTGGGAAGCCTAGGGAGTGGGTGTTGTTCATTCCATTTTATGCCATTAGAATGCCCTGATTCGCCTGTGCCAGCCCATTCGTGCATAGAAAGTCACTGAAGGCTTCTGTGCTCCATTCCAGAATTCACCCAGATCGTCACTTCTAGCCCATTCCATTGCTCTTCACTCCTGCTGTTCTTGGTTTTCAAGGTTTCTTATTTTGGCCATTTATTTCGGCACACATTTAGACTGGTTGCTTTGATTAGAGGCCAAATTTGGCTTTGCTCCTCTTCTTTTCGTATTGTCGCCGTGTCAGGGTATCACATTTGGTTTCTGCTTTCAGGTTTCATACAACCAAAGGCTTTTGGGTAAAGGCTTTTTCTCCTGCTTTCAACTTTGGGGCACTATGGGATAGACAATCTCCTACTTCCCACGATGGGATTGAAGTGGGGGAATCATATCCCCATGATTCACTGATGTTCTGGGATTACTTCCCATTTCCACAACACATGATGCTGTTTACACATCTATGAAACAAACGGTGTTGGCCATTCTACTCTTTCTGTCGGGGATGACCTTCTCCCTCCTGTCTGCTGGGAAACACCCATCTGTGAAGACACACACAAGAAGCCAGGAGTTGCCTTTTTGGCTTCCACGCCTTCTTGTACGAACAGTCTTATTTGTACAATCTCCCACAGCAAGTAGCACATCGTTTAAACTGATTGTTTAATTAGATTTGTTTGTCCTACTAAACTTAGAGTTCCTTAGAGCTGGGACCCTATGTTATTTATCTTTATGCTTTATGTTTGTAGAGTTTAAAATTCTACAACTTTGAAGGTTTTTCCAATAGAGAAAAAGGATTCTTGTAAAAATGTTTAGGTGAGCTGCCAGCTTTCATTATAAATATTACCCTGACTATATAATGTTTTGTTCATAAAAAAACTAAGGACTTTTTACCCAAACAATAAATCTACTACTTCTCAGTCTGACTGTGGAGAGTATAGTTTCTCCAGTATTGAGACTACTTTACATTTGTGTATATTAAAGGCTGTTACTTAATAGAATGGGACCTGAGCCATCTTGTAAATAAATGACATTTTTGAAGTTGAGTAGCTCAAGAGCTACTACAGCAAAGTTTTATAGTAAATTATACTATTCTTTCAGTGTCATAATTTGGTAAATAAAAAAATTAGGTTATTATTCAATAGATCTAAATGCTTTTTTACTATTTTCTTTGAATTTTTGTTTCTTCTTTTCATTTGCTTTAATAGATTTTATAGATTTAATAGCAGGAATGGTAGAAATTTGAATGTAGTATAACCCTAATTGATGGGAACTAGTAAAAGCCGCTGATCATAATCACGATGGCTTTTGACTTCATGTTATGTATATAGGTAATTGACAGAGATTTTACTATTTATTTAGCAGAGCTGAATCGACCTTTTAATATTTTACTTTGATCAGTGGTGCCATATCTGTAGCACATAATTACAAAGCATTAATATTGTCTTATACTAAATTAAAATGCCACAAAAGAAAATTACTTAATCAAAGAGGATAGAAAATGTCTGTCATGCTTTCATTAAAGTCAATAAATCTGGTCTTAAAATGAACTGAAATTCAAATTGAATTTGAAGAGGGGTAAATAGAAGGGGCTTTCTATCTTTCTACTGTTTAAATTAAGGTAAGGCCTTATATTTAACAACTTCTTTTTTTTTTTTTAGTTCCTAAAAAGGGGGTATTATCCCAGGGATTGCTTATAGTGAGTATGTTGTCACGCTTTCATTAAAGTCAATAAATCTGGTCTTAAAATGAACTGAAATTCAAATTGAATTCGAAGAGGGGTAAATAGAAGGGGCTTTCTATCTTTCTACTGTTTAAATTAAGGTAAGGCCTTATATTTAACAACTTCTTTTTTTTTTTTTTAGTTCCTAAAAAGGGGGTATTATCCCAGGGATTGCTTATAGTGAGTATGAATTTTCATCCTTTGGTATTGGCTACTTGGTATAATGTACTGAGAAGAGTTTGAGGCTATGTCTGGGGTTAGTGGTAAAGAGTATTGCAAGTAATTAATGATGACTGCTTGGGTATGGGAATGGCATCTTATGTAATATATATTTTATCACTCTAATGTAAGATGTTAAAAATAGTGTCACAGCAAATTTTCAGTATCATTCTGGTGCTAGTGTGGTAAAATATTATCTCATGAAGTAATCACAAAAACCTCACATCATTATCTTCCTTATACAAATGAGGAAAGTGAGATCAGGGGGTTAAGTAATTTGCCTGAATTCAACAAGCTATTAATGAGTAGAGCTGGGATTTCAACCTAAGTAGGTCTGACTTCAGAGAGCATGATCTTTTTTAGCAGCTGGCCAGTCTGGGGATCCAAACCCTTGACTTTGGGTTTGTAACACCATGCTATAACCAGCTGAGCTAGCCAACCAGCTTGCCAACATGATCTTTTAACTTGGCCATAGAATCATTTTTAATGAAATAACTAATATTAGTTCTAATTGCCTGAAGAGTTTCATGGGTGGATGGGGACTTTTGCTAAACCTTGAAAAATGTCTGTGTATTAGTCCATTTCTGTTGCTTATAAGGGAATACCTGAAACTGGGTAGTCTATAAAGAAAAAAATTTCTTACAGTTTGGAGGCTGGGAAGTCCAAAGAACACATTCAGCGAGGGCCTTCTTCTTGGTGAAAACTGTACAGAGTCCTGTGGTGATCAGGGTATCACATGGTGAGAATGGGCTGAGCAAGGGAGAGCTAACCTACTCACTTGCTCTCCTTCTGAAGCTGTCAGAAGCTGGCCAGTTAGCTCAGTCAATTAGAGTGCAGCCTTATAACCCCAAGGTCATGAGTTTGGATCCCCATACAGGTCAGTTGCCAAAAAATAAAAAGAAAAGAAAAAAGCCATCAGAACCACACCCATGACTCCATGAATGGATTAATCCATTAATGAGGACACAGTCCTCATTAATTAAGTTTCCAATACATGAAGTCCTGGGGGGCACATTTGACTCGTAGAGGTCTGGTATTTAATAAGTGGTAAAAAAAGGAGATAAGGGAACAGTATGAGCAAATGTGGAAAGATGGGAATAAGTCTCTGTGTAACAGATCGAGTTAGTCTGCACTATCAGTTGAGAAAGCAGTGAGAATGCTTCAGTGTGGCCACATGATGGAATGTCAGAAAGCACGTGGATATAACTCTGTAAGCAATGATAAATCATAGTATGTTATTGATAAAAGCAATACTTTAAGCTCTCTCTTGCTCAGCCCATTCACCATGTGATACCCTGGTCACCATGGGATTCTGTAGAATTCTCACTAGGAAGAAGGTCCTCACCAGATTTGGCCCCTGGACTGTGCACTTTCCAGCCTTTGAACTGTTGATGATCTTACAGCATAACTAGAAACTTCATCTGCAAAATGTCTACATCTGGATGCAAAGAACTCAAGTTCTTTGACAAGAGTTATTATCCATGAAAACAATACAAAAGAAATGTGAAAAACTAGAGAAGAATAAAATGTTCAGAGAAGTAGTAGTGAACCTCAAAAGTCATATGGAAATGAACATGGTAGAACGTGATCATGTAGAACAGTATAAATGGGAGATTGAAGAAAGAGCAAGACAGGACATGGAAGAAAAATTAAAAGAAGTCAATCTATTTTTACAGACACAAGCAACATCTCAAGAGAACTTACAGAAGTTAAGAAGTCAGATGGAACTCAGAATTAATGATCTGGAATCTGAACTCTTCAAAATGAAAAATTCTCAAGACATTTCTTATGAAACAGAATTGCTAAAATATAAGCAACTCTATCTTGAAGAATAAAAAGCTAGAAAATCATTATCAAATAAACTCAATAAGACTAAAGAGAAGCTGGCAGAGGTTGATACCAAATTTCTTGTGGAGAAACAGCAGTTCAGATCTTACTCTTACTCAAAAGCTAGAAAATCATTATCAAATAAACTCAATAAGACTAATGAGAGGCTGGCAGAGGTTGATACCAAATTTCTTGTGGAGAAACAGCAGTTCAGATCTTACTCTTACTCTCACTACAAGACCAGTCCTAGAGTCACCTAGTGTTGGAATTCTTAATCATGTTTTAGTGATCAACAGAAATCTTATTCCAAGAGAAAACATAATGATTCTCACCTCAGCCCCATGGCCTTTAAATAATAGCATGAGCTGCTTCACCAAGATGATGCTGAACTTGAATCTGTATCCTATGCAGAGCTTCTCTTCTAGGATCTACTGATGAACCAAATCTAAATTAAGATCTAGTTTTTCAAGAATCACAAGAACTGGTACAGATTTTAAAGAAAAAATGTGTGACCTAAAAGATAATAAAATTTAATTTACGTAACATTTTAATTATTTCTCACTAAATATGTGACATGAAAATCTTTAATAAAAGAAAATATTTTTGTATCCAAAAAAAAGTAATACTTTAGATTAAGCTGATGATTGATGGGGGTGATGAGAGATAAGGTTAGATTAGTTAAAAGGCTACTTCTACAGCCCAAAGATCTGGAGCATAGATAATTCTAGTGCATACCTTCTCCTGAACAATTTTTATGTTCAGGCATTGAACTAAGCATTTTACTGTTGGGGACCTATAGCCCCACACCCCTTCTTGTGTGACCAGGCCTACGTGACAATCTGCTTATGTCAGATGTCTGTGCTTACGGGATATCTGCCTCATAATCTGTGCCTGGGACGCTATGCTCCTGGCTATGCAAGTCTACTCAAGAGTGACCTCTTATCTCCTTTCAAGTTTCTGCTTTCTTGTAAAGATTGGGGGCTTCTTTGCATCAGAGATTTTCTGACTTTGTTTCTTCTCAAGATCTTATCGTATTCCTGCATTCCTAACTCCTTACAATATGCTTGCTTTTTCCTATATAAGATGTAACCTAAGAATCAATAAACGAGACTTGATCAGAATACTGTCTTGTCTCCCATCTCTCACGTCTCTTGGAGCATAGATAATTCTAGTGCATACCTTCTCCTGAACAATTTTTATGTTCAGGCATTGAACTAAGCATTTTACATGTATTATTATCTCAATTAATTCTCACAACACATTATGAGGAGAGTTTTATGACCTTCATTTTATGATGAGGAAACAGGTTCAAAGAGGTTCAAATCACAAAGTTAGTGATAGAGCCGATACTGAAATCCTGGGTGACCTGATTCCAAAACACTATGTTCCCCCTGCTTAGGATAAATAAGTGGGGAGAGGCCATCATATTGAGTATTGAGAAAGGAGGAAGTGAAAATTGACTTGGCGAGATATTGAAAGCAGTTTGTTTCAAGATTTTTGACAGCCACCTATAGTACACTTCACAAGCGGGGAAGTTTCTACTCACAGATGCAATCAGAATAAACTCATGAAATGACATTTATTTACCCTTATTGTATATAATGTACTTTGATTTTTTTTTCTATTTCATTAAAATTTTTTTGATGGTGACCCACTGAAGTTTTTTTTTTTTTTATTTGTGGTAAAACACACATAACATAAAAGTTACCGTCTTAACCATTTGTAAGCGAACAGTTCAGTGGTATTAAATACATTCCTAATGTTGTGCAGCCATCACCACCGTCTATCTTCATACTCTTTTCATCTTGTAAAACTGAAACTGTACCCATTAAACAATAACTTCCCTTTCTCCCCTTTTCCCAGCCCCTAGCAACTACCATTTTACTTTTTGTCTCTGATTTTGACTATTCTACCTTGTATACGTGGAATCACACAGTATTTTTCTTTTTTTGTAACCGGCTTATTCCACTTAGCATAATGACCTCAAGGTTCTTCCATGTTGAAGCATATGTCAGAATTTCCTTCCTCCTTAAGGCTGAATAATATTTCATTGTATGTATATACCACATTTTGCTTATCCATTTATCTGTTGATGAACATTTGGGTTGCTTCCATGTTTCAGCTATTGTGAATAATGCTGCAATGAACATGGGTGTACAAATATCTCTTGAGACCCTGCTTTCAATTCTTTCGGGTATGCCCACTAAAGTTTTTACCATCTCCTAATAAATGGGTTGTGACTGAGTTGAAAAACTCTGAGCTGTAAAATATGTTAGAAACAAAAAAATTGAAAATCATCTTTAGTTTTTAGCTTGGGTGTTGAAGAGAATGGGTAGAACGGATTGATAAATGGGGAAAAATTAGAAAAGGGAATTGATTAGTTTCCTGAAGCTGCTGTAACAAATTGCCATAAACTTGATGTCTAACACAACAGTAATTAAATTCTCACAGTCTGGAGGCCAGAAGTCCAGCGTCAGTATCATTGGGCCAAAGTCAAGGTGCCAGCACACCCGCTCTCGCTCCAGAGGCTCTAGGGGAGAATCTGTTCCTTGCCTCTTCCAGTTTCTGGTGGCTGCTGACATTACGCGGTTTGTGGCCAGTATCTGCCTTCGTGGTCATATTGCCTTCTTCTCTTCTTTATGTAATCTCCCTCTGCCTCTCTCTTTTAAGGACGCTTGTGATTGAAGTTAAGACCCACCTGGAGAATCCAGAATAATCTCCCGTTTCAAGATCCTTAATTTGGCTGACTGGTTGGCTCAGTTGGTTAGAGCACAATGTTATAATCAAGGTCAAAGAGTTCGGATCCCTGTACTGGCCTGCCACCAAAAAAAGAAAATCCTTAATTTAAGGACACTGCAAAGCTCTTTTTGCTATGCTAGGTAACATTTATAGGTTCCAGAAATTAGGATGTGAATATCTCTTTGGGGGCCATTATTCAACCTACCACAAGCATTGACAGAGGAGATGATATAGTAAATCCAGTTTTTGTTTTTATTTGTGTCTTTTAAAAAATTTTTAAATTTTTATTTGTTTCCATGAATTCAGTTTTTGAATGGCGAAATGTTCAATTGCCTTGAAAGCAGTTAGGAAAACAGTACTTGAATTTATTAATATATAAAAGGTGAAGTTTGTACTTATATATTGGATGTTTATTAACATCAGCATGATAGTTGAAGCTGTGAGAGTATGTGTGAATGCAAACACAAACTGAAGTCATCTTCGTAATACATACAATGTTGGGTATTGGACAAAGTGTGTTCAGGTCAGATGTCTGGAAAGCAAAGAGAACCATGTGTCTACAAGCATAAGGGCTTATCAACTAATTATGCATCTGTTTGTCTATCATGTATATATCTAATCTCCACCTAGAAAATCACAATGTATGAGAGTAGATGTAGAGCCACTTTGTATAAGTATGGGTTAGTGCCTACCACAGTATCTGCCATATAGTAGGTGCTTCAGAAAATGTTTGTTGAATGATTGTGATAATTCTTTTTTTAGCGTGACCTCTTGCTCTGAAAATATGGTCTTAATAAGCTAGAAAGCTTATTATCTGCCTCTTCTTGTCTGTCAGAAACCTGCATTCAGAATTTGGCATGAGAAAAAAAAATAAAAAAAGAAAAAGAAAAAGAATTTGGCATGAGAACTTGGAGAATATATAATTCTGGTTGTAACCTGCTGGAGACCAGCTCCGCAGGATTCGTTGGACCTGAATAAGTGGTGTGGTTAGGATGAGGAAAAAAGAAAAAGGCGGACCACAAGTGTCTAGTGCAAGTCTGGACAACACAACCGTTAGAATCTTGCTTTATTTATATTTTTACTTAACATTTTACATGAGGATTTATCTTTTAATCAAAACATTTTTTATTTCATCTCTATAGAAAAAGAAAAATCAGAGTGTTCCACAGCACTCATGCTGTGATAAAAGCACCCACTCATGCATCAGTAGTTCACCCCAAAGCCTGTGGCTCGTGGCCAGGAAACTACACAATAGCAGCA
>NW_007729950.1:21860-58115 GCF_000696425.1 Galeopterus variegatus | reverse complement strand
ACACCAAGGCCACGGGTTCGGATCCCATATAGGGATGGCTGGTTTGCTCACTGGGTGAGCAAGGTGCTGACAACACCAAGTTAAGGGTTAAGATCCCCTTACCGGTCATCTTTAAAGAAAATAAAAATAAAAAAATAAATAAACCAGTTAATTTTGATGTATTTTAACATGTCCTTTGAAAAACTCCAGGGAATTTCCCAAAGCCATACTAAGCCAAAAGGTTAGGCTGTTTAATTCTGGGAAGCCTTGTCAAGCAACCAAAGGTGAACAAACAAGAAATTCCATGGAGCCGTGCCACACACACGGGACCCCCTTGTAGTCTGCAGAACATGGGGCATCACTTCTCAGGCTCCCATGCTGTTCCTTATAGTAGGACATCTCTCAACAGTAACCCCTCGTCTTTACCCTGGAGGTAACGAAACAGAGTGGGTAAGTGACTTGCACAGGATGATCTAATGCTCTTTTCTCTATAATCCTCTGCCTTTTAACATTCATTTTAAGCCAAGCTTCTCTTGAGTTTATCTGTCAACTTGTAGAAGTACTATATTGTTCTTTGCTAGGAAGGGGTAGTACTCTAGTTCTTTCCCCTCTTGGTAATTATTTTCTTCGAAAGCAAAATGTTTTATTCCATTGGACCCAGAGTCATCCATCTAATCATAGCCTTACAAAGTGGATTGAGGCATTATTTCTGTTTCCTGCCACAACTTTGGGCATGTGTGGTGGTATTTTTTTGATTATTAACTGTGGGGGAGAAGAAGGCTTTTGGTATGTCATAGCTTGGGTCAGGAACGCTTAAACATTCTGCAATGTGCAGGACAGTCTGTCACAACAAAGAAATATCTCACTTGAAAAGAATTAACAGAAGGCAATTTCCTATCCCACCAAAGAGCTTATCTTCTGTGCATTTACATTGAGGTAAACTTTTGTGACTTCAGATCATTTCCAAGTGATTTTATAATGAAAAAAATATTATGATGAAAAGTATTTTGAAAAGATTATTATTATTTTTATTTTTGGTGACTGGCCAGTTTGGGGATCTGAACCCTAATCACCTGAGCTAATGACCACCCCAAGATAAATTTTATCTAGATAGTTCAGAACTGGGTTTCAGTGATAACGTTATTTTCTTTTTGAAGACACAGACATCTCTAACCAGAGGTGGGAGTGAAGGGTCAGATATTCTTCAGGATCTATTATCATAGGGAAGTCACTTTATATTGAGTAATTTAAAGATTAAACTGTGTTTAGAGGAGCATAATGTGAAGTGACCTTGAACTAGTGGGTAAGAAAACTATGAAGAAGAATGTTACTACAGTTAATCCAGTGTTGAGAATAGCTTCATGCTGTCAAAGAACATGTAAAATATGAATTTAGTGAACAGAGTTTGGTCAGAAGTCTGTGGGGAATTTTGGAGCAATTTATTATTTGTACTGGGAGGGAGTGTTTAAAGACTAACTGAGGGAATGGAACACGGGAAATGAAAAGCAGGGCAGAGGGGGATGTGCAAGGGGGCAGATGCAGTCCTGCCAAGACTCATCTGGCATTTGCTCCTGTCCTTGTTATCTCATGGCCTGCTACAGGGGTGGAGTCAGCATAGCTTTGTTGATATCTTCCATGGTTTCCCTTTGTACGTGCACGTCTGCGGCACCAGGCTGACTGGAAAACAACTTTACATTCACATAAGTAATTACATATGGTCCCATAACCAAGGTTCAAAATAGCAAATAACCATGGGAAAAGAGGGAGCTCAGAGATGCATGCTAAAGAAAAAACCGTGTCCTTTTAAAATCTTTTTGAGCCCATGCAGTTTTGAGTCTCAACATGGCTTCAGTCCTGCTCACTCCAACAAAGGGGTTCTGAAACCAAAAGGTTTGAGAACTGCTGATTTAGGGGCATGAGAGTAGGATCCAGTAGGGTAGTTTCAACTTCTTAGAGTCTAAGCCTCTCTGGACATTTTAATAAATTTAGTTTCCTTTGTAACAACTGACAAGTAGCTGCTGAAGAAAGAGCCTGGTAGAAATGAACTTCTGGGAGGGAGTAATAAGAGGTGTTAAAGGACAAAATTACAACAAGTTTAAAGGTCTCAACTGGCTTTAATACAACTAGAATCGGACAATACTTCATTCTGTAAAATAGAATAAGTGTTCCAATGAGCTGAGCCGAAGAGTTTGGTTTTATAGACAGAAAATAAAGCAGAAGAAAGCAGAAACAAAGAACAAAAAGCGGATTGGTCATTTAAGAGTTACTTTCCTTGTAAGGTGGGGACAGACAAAAACAATAGAAAAATAACATCAGGTTAATGATAACATGATTATTTAACAACAGGTTACTTCAGGCTATTCTTTTTTTTTCTTTTTTGGCATTAAAAATTTTTTTTCTTTTTTTAAAAAANTTAATTCTGGGAAGCCTTGTCAAGCAACCAAAGGTGAACAAACAAGAAATTCCATGGAGCCCTGACACACATACGGGACCCCCTTGTAGCTTGCAGAACATGGGGCATCACTTCTCAGGCTCCCATGCCGTTCCTTATAGTAGGACGGCTCTCAACAGTAACCCCTCGTCTTCACCTTGGAGGTAACAAAACAGAGAGGATAAGTGACTTGCACAGGATGATCTAATGCTCTTTTCTCTATAATCCTCTGCCTTTTAACATTCATTTTAAGCCAAGCTTCTCTTGAGTTTATCTGTCAACTTGTAGAAGTACTATTCTTTGCTAGGAAGGGGTAGTACTCTAGTTCTTTCCCCTCTTGGTAATTATTTTCTTCAAAAGCAAAATGTTTTATTCCATTGGGACCCAGAGTCATCCATCTAATCATAGCCTTACAAAGTGGATTGAGGCATTATTTCTGTTTCCTGCCACAACTTTGGGCATGTGTGGTGGTATTTTTTTGATTATTAAGAGTGGGGGAGAAGAAGGCTTTTGGTATGTCATAGCTTGGGTCAGGAACGCTTAAACATTCCGCAATGTGCAGGACAGTCTGTCACAACAAAGAAATATCTCACTTGAAAAGAATTAACAGAAGGCAGTTTCCTATCCCACCTAAGAGCTATCTTCTGTGCATTTACATTGAGGTAAACTTTTGTGACTTCAGATCATTTCCGAGTGATTTCGTAATGAAAAAAATATTATGATGAAAAGTATTTTGAAAAGATTATTATTATTTTTATTTTTGGTGACTGGCCAGTTTGGGGATCTGAACCCTAATCACCTGAGCTAATGGCCAGCCCAAGATAAATTTTATCTAGATAATCCAGAACTGGGTTTCAGTGATAATGTTAGTTTCTTTTTGAAGACACAGACATCTCTAACCAGAGGTGGGAGTGAAGGGTCAGATATTCTTCAGGATCTATTATCATAGGGAAGTCACTTTATATTGAGTAATTTAAAGATTAAACTGTGTTTAGAGGAGCATAATGTGAAGTGACCTTGAACTAGTGGGTAAGAAAACTATGAAGAAGAATGTTACTACAGTTAATCCAGTGTTGAGAATAGCTTCATGCTGTCAAAGAACATGTAAAATATGAATTTAGTGAACAGAGTTTGGTCAGAAGTCTGTGGGGAATTTTGGAGCAATTTATTATTTGTACTGGGAGGGAGTGTTTAAAGACTAACTGAGGGAATGGAACACGGGAAATGAAAAGCAGGGCAGAGGGGGATGTGCAAGGGGGCAGATGCAGTCCTGCCAAGACTCATCTGGCTTTTGCTCCTGTCCTTGTTATCTCATGGCCTGCTACAGGGGTGGAGTCAGCATAGCTTTGTTGATATCTTCCATGGTTTCCCTTTGTACGTGCACGTCTGCGGCACCAGGCTGACTGGAAAACAACTTTACATTCACATAAGTAATTACATATGGTCCCATAACCAAGGTTCAAAATAGCAAATAACCATGGGAAAAGAGGGAGCTCAGAGATGCATGCTAAATAAAAAACCGTGTCCTTTTAAAATCTTTTTGAGCCCATGCAGTTTTGAGTCTCAACATGGCTTCAGTCCTGCTCACTCCAACAAAGGGGTTCTGAAACCAAAAGGTTTGAGAACTGCTGATTTAGGGGCATGAGAGTAGGATCCAGTAGGGTAGTTTCAACTTCTTAGAGTCTAAGCCTCTCTGGACATTTTAATAAATTTAGTTTCCTTTGTAACAACTGACAAGTAGCTGCTGAAGAAAGAGCCTGGTAGAAATGAACTTCTGGGAGGGAGTAATAAGAGGTGTTAAAGGACAAAATTACAACAAGTTTAAAGGTCTCAACTGGCTTTAATACAACTAGAATCGGACAATACTTCATTCTGTAAAATAGAATAAGTGTTCCAATGAGCTGAGCCGAAGAGTTTGGTTTTATAGACAGAAAATAAAGCAGAAGAAAGCAGAAACAAAGAACAAAAAGCGGATTGGTCATTTAAGAGTTACTTTCCTTGTAAGGTGGGGACAGACAAAAACAATAGAAAAATAACATCAGGTTAATGATAACATGATTATTTAACAACAGGTTACTTCAGGCTATTCTTTTTTTTTCTTTTTTGGCATTAAAAATTTTTTTTCTTTTTTTAAAAAAATTTTTAAAATTTGAATTGCCACATTGTAATTGTACATACTTATGGAGTACAATCGGGTGTTCTGATACACACATATGTTGAAAATAATTGGATCAGGGTAGTATCAATCACCTCATGCATTTATTGTTATTTTGTGGTGAAACATTCAAAAGCCTCTCCTCTAGCTATTACGTAATTAATATACAAACTCAACTGTTTTTTTTTTTTTNAAAAGCCTCTCCTCTAGCTATTACGTAATTAATATACAAACTCAACTGTTTTTTTTTTTTTCCTTTTTGTCTTTTTTTTGTGACTCTGGCAACGGATCGCAACCCTCAGTGTCGTGCCCGTACTGGAGGGACCAGCAATGGGATCGCAACCCTCGGTGCTGCGCCCGCACCTCGCTCAGCCAGTGAGTGGCCGGTCTGTATGTGGGATCCGAACCCTCGACGGGAGCGCCGCTGCGCTCCCAAGCGGCACACTGTAGCAGTGTGCCATCGGGCTGGCCCCCACAAACTCAAGTGTTAATCATAGTTACCCTACTGTGCAATAGAACATCAGAGCTTATTCCTCCTGTCTAATTGTAATTTTGTACCTGTTGGCTAACCTCTCCCTCCTCTGTCTCCCCCTCCCAGTCTCTGGTAACCGCTGTTCTACTCTCTGTCAGGCTACTCTTTCTGTGTAAGGGTTTGTCAAAGAACGAAATTACAACAAATTTAGTTCAAGATTTCATTTTGCTTTATTGAGATTCTAGAATCAGGTGACACATTGTTCCATAAAATAGAATAAGTGTTCCAATGAAGCAAGCAGAGGAGGATGGTTTTATAGACAGAAGAAGAGTAAAAAAGCAGAAACAAAGAAAGAAAAATGGGTTGGTCATTTCAAAGTTACTTTACTTGTAAGGTAAACAAGTAAACAGGAAGTAAAAAGGAAGACAGAATAGAAAAATAACATCCAGTTACTTCATGCTATCTCTTTTGCGTAAGGATTAAAGCACAGTGAACTTCATTATCATACCTATTGAAGATTTAAATTTGCCTGTTCTAGGAAATTGGCTGTTATCTCTTTCTCCTGACTTCTTGGAAGGTTAGACCACAACCTAAGTGACAAGGAATTTAGCAGGGGTGACTCCATTTTGGTTTTTTGTCTAGTCTATTTGGGGCCCAGTGCAGGAACTTAGTTCAAAGCAATGGCTTCCAATAGTTTTTATTTAACACTACTATGTCATACTGCTTGCTAAGAATACTTTAGGATGTAAAATTATTATAATATATTCTAAGAATTATTTGTTTTATAGACTTTTTATCATACTTTTGGCATGCAAAATGTCCAGTGGGAACTATACGTGGAAAAGATCTAATTATAACTTCAGAAAGCTTCGTTACCACCTGAGGCTTTGAATTAAAGTATTGAATTTCAGCTGACAGCTTAAAACTATTCATATTCCAAGCAGCGTTAGGTGAGAAAACCATCTCTGGGTCATTTTTATTTAAAGACTCTTTAAGATTCTGTAGAGAGGGACTTTTGTTAATTGTGAGTAGTTCTTAAGGAGAAAGATGAAAGTTATGGCATTTCTTCTACTCTCTTTTCTCTTTTTAAAATGGGTTTGGAGAATTTACTAGTGTTGACAGACAACCAGTTATTACCAGTCAAGATGTGTATGTCGTAATCTATTTTTCCAGTCTATACATGTTAGTCACGGTCTAAAGAGGAGTGTTTAATGCTGGTGTTTTCAGATACACTGTCTTTTCCTAGACCTGAAGTTTTTCTTTTGCAAAAGACTTGTGAACCACAAAAATTAAAGCCTTAAAAAACCAAAACCACACAAAACTCCTACATTTCAGGGTATATTTTGCAAAAGAAAAGAATTCTTTTGCATTATATCATGCACACTTCCAAAGGTTTCAGTTTTGTGTAGTCTGATCCTCTTATACCTTTTAATTGAAATAGTTTGCTAATTACAGTTATACCCTAGATAGGAAAATATTCCTGTAAATTCCCAGGATAAATATGAATTTCAGATAAACTAATCATTCTAAAAATCATGTCCCAAATATTGCAAAGGTCAATACTTATACTAAAAAATGAAATTCCAATTTAACCAGGCATCCTGTATTTTAATTTGCCAAATTTGGCAGCCCAACCTAGGCACAAATAGGTTCTTTTGTATGTCTTTACTTAGCATTACATAGAACAGGTATGTTATTTTCAAACTGTTTTTCAGTTAAAAAATAGTTTATGGTGAAACAATTACTAGTAGGTAAAACGTGTTTCTTTGTGTAAAACAGACCCCTTCATTTTCAGAAATGGAGTCCTAAACTAGCACTTGGCCTTGCAAGTCAAGTTTTACAGCTTAGCTTGGGAAACGTTCCCTGTAGTTTATGGGGTAAACTGGCTCCACCCCGCTGCTGAAATGTGATACAAATTGTAACAAAACCGGAAGTTGGCGAGCCTGCCTAAGCTTCTTAAGGTAAGTGTACTCTTCTATTTTCCTTATGTCAGAGCTCTTTGCAAAGCGTCTAAAACTTGAATCCAGCCAGGCGACAGTCCTGAGAGCAGGCGCCTGTGCTGGCCGGGGCAGTGGGCGAGCCAGGACGGATGCTTTATTCACAAACTGTGTTCTGTCGCTCGTTTTGAGCTAGTGAGTGTTCACTAACGAATTACGTCCCACAGGCGCCTGTGCTGGCCGGGGCAGTGGGCGAGCCAGGACGGATGCTTTATTCACAAACTGTTCTGTCGCTCGTTTTGAGCTAGTGAGTGTTCACTAACGAATTACGTCCCATGACTTTGACTAACGAGCTTTAATCCCAGGAAAAGCGTGGTTATAAGTAGAGAGGCGCTTGGGATCCAGAAAAGTATGGGCTATATTCATTCGTGCACCAGTTCTTTTTTTTTTTTTCCCTACTTAAACTCTGGGAACTCCTTTTTATATTTAAACCGAGAGGCATAATTACTTGGAGTCTTACGTGGTTTTTAAAGTGTCTTTTTATATAGAAATCTTAGCGCCACCTAAGCCGCCCCCCTCCCCGGTGTGCCATTAGAATTTCAGAAACGCTGTCGGATGACAAGGTGTTACCTCTAACCTTAATTTTTTTTTGTATCTTGTCATGCTGTCCTAAGGGCAAAGGGGATTTGCCAATTTGTAAATATGCTATCAGGACTATTTTTTAACAAACCTAAACTTTTGAGTTCAGATCTTTTCTCTTTCCTCTGAATAAAAAAAAAAGTGGAAAGATTTGAGTGTCCTACTTGGAAAGTACAGACGGGGTGGGGGCTTAAATTTGATCCATCCGCTTATTGAAAACAAAGCTAAACTCCTCAAAGAATGGTTCTGTTTACTGGAGGAGTGAGTTCTAACTAGTCATACCATAAGCCAATGTGTGATTCTTGTGGTTGGCAGTACTTTCCATTTTGCAGCTGCCAATTAATGTCAGATTCTCTCGAAATTCCATTAAAAATCACATTGTAGGAATAGTGTTTTCAAGGCTGGCTGCTAGTCAGAATGAAAGGAGATCAGTGGAAGCTTATACTGCCATCCAGAAGTTTGCCATGAGATAAGTCGCCAGTTGTGGCCATGATAAAATTTCGTTAATGAAAACTAAAGCTTATGGAGTTTCTGAGAAGAGAGCAGTTATATCAGGCTGGTGGGATTAGGCAAGATTCCAAGGAAAGAAGGCAGTTTTAATGGGAGACCTGGTTTATGGTAGTCATGTGCTACATGTTTTGTAAATGTTATTTTATTTAATACTCAGAAAAGCCCTTGATATTGGTGGCATTGTCACTAACAAGTTCTAAAACTAAGGCTCAGTGAGGTTATGTAATTTGCCCAGGGTCACTATGGTGGTACCTGCCAGATTACATTAAGTAAATGGACTAATTCAAACCCAGGTCTATGAGATTTCAAAGTNGTTAATGAAAACTAAAGCTTATGGAGTTTCTGAGAAGAGAGCAGTTATATCAGGCTGGTGGGATTAGGCAAGATTCCAAGGAAAGAAGGCAGTTTTAATGGGAGACCTGGTTTATGGTAGTCATGTGCTACATGTTTTGTAAATGTTATTTTATTTAATACTCAGAAAAGCCCTTGATATTGGTGGCATTGTCACTAACAAGTTCTAAAACTAAGGCTCAGTGAGGTTATGTAATTTGCCCAGGGTCACTATGGTGGTACCTGCCAGATTACATTAAGTAAATGGACTAATTCAAACCCAGGTCTATGAGATTTCAAAGTCCATACACTTCGCTGTGTCATAGGACACAGTACAGTTGATGGCATTGTAAACGGATCTTGAAAGAGGGGTAGAGGTTTTGTTTTAATAAACAAAACCAAACAAAAATAGTAAAAGTAACTCAGAATGTTTGAGAACAGAAAAAAAGAAATCTAGCCACCTTAAAAGGAATTTAATGTATTTCTGTAGGTTTTACATATGTATACTCTGTAGTATTTTTTAACTTATAACACATTACGTACTCTTAAAAAATATGCACAATACCAAGGGGATTGAAGTGAGAAGGTTCACTCCACTTGCCATCCTGAAAACACATACTGTCCTAAGGGATAACCAATGTTGAGAACAGACAGAAGCACGTGTAGAGGGTTTTCCCTTTCTTTTTCCTTTCAAGTAGTATATATTTTGGTACACTACATATCATTGTGCAGTTTGCTTGTTTTCATTATTGTGTGGCATGAGTGTGCATCCACTTAAGTATGTGCAGATTTATGTCAGGATTTTTGTGAAATGAGTTAATACTTGCAAAGCATTTAAAACAAAGCCTAGCTCCTAGAAAACACTCAATAATTATTAGCTGTTGTTTTTGCCATATTTCATTCTTTTTAATGGATATACAGTATTGTATTCTATAGTTTGGGTGTAGCATATTTTATGTTTGTAACCACTTAAATTATCTCAAAATTTTGCTGTTAGAAATAATCCTTGCATAATTCTGTGGGTTTTCTGTAGGATAAATTTTTAGAAGTGAAATTCCTAAGTCAGAGGGAAACATATTTTTAGTTTAGTAGAATACTGTCAAATTTCCTCTGAAATGTTGTGACAATTTATCATCTTCATTGTGTATGAGAGTGCTTGCTATGGTTTGAATGCCCCCAAGCTAATGTTGGATCTTAACCCCCAGTATGGTGGTGCAACGTGGGTCCTTTAAGAAGTGATTGGATCTTGAGGACTGTGCCCTTGTGAATTGATCTGTTCATGAAATGACTCATTCATGGAGTAATGGGTTGATGGTTTAATGACTTGTCCTTGGTGTGGTCACTGAGGACCCTGTAGAGAGTTCCCATCCAGAAAAAGGCCCTCACCAGATGCACCCCCTGAACTGTGATCTTCTTAGCCTCCAAAACTGTAAGAAATACATTTCATTTCTTTGCACATTACTCAGTTTTGGGTATTCTGTTATAGGCAACAGAAAACAGTCCAATACAGTGCTCATTTCTCCACATCTTTGCTTATATTGAATATTATCAGTCTTTTCCATTTTACATGAAATGATAGGCAATGCACATTTTTTTGCATCGTTTAAGCATAGTGTACGTAGATTTTTGTATCTTGTTATTTTCCATTTAACAAATATTCATTTTTACATGGTAGGAATTTGATAGGTGGAAAATGGAGGTTCAGTTAGAAGGCAGAACATGAGTAAAAACCAAAAGAGGAGCTTATTCCAGGAACAGCAAATTGTCCATTGTCATTTTACAGGATAGGGAAAAAAATCCTGGAATTTGAGTTGAACTGAAAAGAATAAAACATTAAACTTCTAATGCTTTTTTCTTTAATTTAGTAATTCCTGGAAAGCTGTTGAATGTTTTTGGTGGGAGGAGAGATGTGATGAGAATTGTGCTTTAGAATAATGATCTTGTGGTGTTGAGTAAAACAGAGTAGAATGGAGATACAGAAACAGGGAGACCAAATGAGAGTGTTTCATTAATCTGGTGACAAATAATGAAATAACGAAGGCTTTACGCTTGGAGGTGGTGGAGGAAGGAAAGCAGCAGACAGATGGAATAGAGGGAATGGAAAGTAGAAGAGCAATGCAAAAGGGATAGTTAGGTGCGTGGAATCTGCAGAGCTTGTTTGGAGTTAGGGTCCAAAAGAGTTTTGGAGTCAAATCTTGAGGGTTGGGGCTTCAAATCCAGTTAATGAGAAATGTATTGAGAGGCCACCATCAACTGAGAGAGTCAGGTGCAAGAACAGTCTGGAGAAAAAGATGATGAATTTCATTTCAGACAAATGGAGCCTATTGTTATCCAAACAGAAGTCCATTCACAGTTGGAGATTTGAGTCAAAGCATTGTGGAGATGTGGGGTGGGGGCAATTGAAGAATTTAGGAAATATTATCCTAGAGGTGATAATTGAGGCCATGGAAGTGATGAGCCTACAGAGAAATGGGGGGTGGGGTGGGGGAAGAAGAGAGCCCAGAGAAGTCTTGGGGATGGACATCTTCATGTAAGAGACATAAAGAGGAACCAGACTTAAATTCTTTTTACAATAACTTTTTTTAAAACCAAATTTTTATTATCAGATTCAACAGACAAAATTACATTTCAATAAATATAATCAGAACAAACATAACATAGGGAAAAATTTAAAAGTTCTGAAATCTGTACACATTCATTGAATATGCAGATTGTGTGATTAATATAGAGAATTGCTATTACACTCATAATGTTTTGTTGTTATGCAATCATAACTAAACCAAAAGTTATGAGTAAAATAGTGTTTCCCCACTTTGAATGAATGTCACAGTCACGTATATCAATAACGAGGGTTTATAATAGACAAATGTACGTGTTATTGCTTGATAATCTAGCTCATCCAGGCAGAATGGTCTATAGTGCTACTCTCAGGGTACAATGTGTGTCAAAACTATTTTTTTTTGTCTTTTGTCTTTTTCCGTGTCCGGCAACGGATCGCAACCCTCAGTGTTGCCCCCATACTGGACCGGGGACCGGCAACGGGATTGCAACCCTCGGTGTTGCTCCCGCGCCTCGCTCAGCCAGCGAGCGGGAACCGGTCTGTATGTGGGATCCGAACCCTCGGGCGGGAGCGCCGCCGCGCTTCCCAAGCGGCGCACTATCCAGTGCGCCACCGGGCCGGCCCATGTCAAAACTATTTTTATGTGTTGTTTAAATAAAAGCTTAGTGGGGAAACCAGTCTCACAGAGATTTGTGGGAATGGAGGAGGAGATTTAAAGAAATTTCAGGAAGCTTAGGATTTTCATCTTTCAGTTTTATCCAAAATGAAGCAAACAATTCTGTATTTTCAAAATTTATCTTCAATTCTCTATCAAATGCCAGTTTCAACAATTTGTCCTGTAAAATTATGGGTTAAATTAAATTATCTTTCAAAGAAAGCAATGGATTATGGATCTTCTTTTTTAAAATTTTATTTTATTTTATTCTTTTTTAAAAAAAAATTGAAACGATTGTACATGTCTGTGGGATACAGAATTGCATATCAATACCTATGTGCAATATGTAGTGTTCAAATCAGGATAATTAGTATATTCAATATTATACAATGTTATTATTTTTCAATGCCCTTTATCAATTCCTCCCTTATCCCCTCTATTAGTCTGTTTCTGTTGCTTATAACAAAATACCCGGAACTGGGTACTTTGTGGGAAAGTGAAATTTATTGCCTACAGTTTTAGAGACTGTGAAGTCCAAAGTCCAGGAAACACATATGATAAGGATTTTCTTTGGTGGTGGCTTTACAGCAATGCAGGGATTTCACATTGCAGAATATGGTGGAGCAGAGAGAGACTAACCTCTCATGTGCTCTTTTTTTTTTAAAGCCCTCAGAACCATGCCCCTGACCACCATTATTAATCCATTCACTATGGCATCATCCTACAATCTAATCACTTCTTCAAGGCCCCACCTTTCAATTACCATAATAGGATTTCCCACCCTCAACAGTTACAGTGGGGATTAAGCCTCAATGAGGTTGGGGGTTGTCCAATGTACAGCAGCCCCCACAACTCCCCTTCCCACCTTTGGTAGCCTCAGTTCTGTCCTTTTGAAAGTTCAATGTATTTTTATGATTGTGGTATCTTTCTTTTTTTATTTATTTGTTTATTATTTTAGCTCCCACTTATGAGTGAGGACACACAGTATTTCTCTTTCTGTGCCTGGCTTATTTCACTTGACATAATTTTCTCCAAGTTCATCCATGTTGCTGCAAATGGCAGGATTTCATTCTTTTTTATGGCAGAGTAGTATTCCACTGTGTATGTATACCACATTTCCTTATCTAGTTGTCTGTTGACTACATTAGGTTGGTTCCAACTCTTGGCTATTGTAAATAGAGCTGCGATAAACATGGGAGTGCAGGTCTCCCTTCAACATGATGATTTCCATTCCTTTGGGGGTATACCCAGCAGTGGAATTGCTGGATCATATGGCAGTTCTATCTGTAGTTGTTTGAGGAAAATTCATGCCAATTTCCATAATGGCTGCTCCAATTTACAGTCCTTTGTCTGCATCCTCGCCAGTATTTGTTATTCTCTATCTTTTTGATAATAGCCAATCTAACTTGGGTGAGATGATACTTCAATGTGATTTTGATTTGCATTTCCATGATGATTAGTGCTATTGAGCATTTTTTCATGTGTCTTTTGGCTATTTGTATATCTTCCTTTGAGAAATGCCTATTCAGCTCTTTTGCCCATTTTTTAATTGGGTTATTTGGTTTTTTACTGTTTTGTTGTTTGAGTTCCTTGTATATTCTAGATATCAATCCTTTGTTGAATGCATAGTTTACAAATATTTTCTCCCACTCTGTAGGCTGTCTTTTTGTTTGTTAATTGTTTCTTTTGCTGTGCAGAAGCTTTTTAGTTTGATATAATTCCATTTGTTTATTTTTTCTTTTGTTGCCTGTGCTTTTGGGGTCTTGTTCATAAAGTCTTTGCCCAGTCCTATTCCTGAAGTGTTTCCCTTATGTTTTCTTTTAGTAGTTTATAGTTTCAGGTCTTATACATAAGTCTTTAATCCATTTTGAATTGATTTTGGTATATGGTGAGAGGTCCAGGTCTAGATTCATTTTTCTACATATGGATGTCCAGTTTTCCAAGCACCACTTATTGAAGAGGCAGTCCTTTCCCCAATGTATGCTCCTATTGTCTGTGTCAAATATCAGTTGGTATAAGTATGTGAGTTGATTTCTGGGTTCTCTGTTCTATTCTATTGCTCTGTGTGTTTGTTTTTATGTGAGTACCATGCTGTTTTGGTTAGTACAGTTTTGTAGTATAATTGGAAGTCAGATAGTGTGTGCCTCCAGCTTTATTTCTTTTTGCTAAGGATTGCTTTGGCTATTCAGGGTATTTTGTTGTTCCATACGAATGTTAGGATTGTTTTTTCTATTTCTGTGAAGAATGTCACTGATATTTTGATTGGGATTATGTTGAATCTGTAGATCACTTCAGGTAGTATGGATATTTTCTCAATGTTAATTCTACCAATCCAAGAGTGTGGAAAGTCTTTCCATTTTTTGTGTGTCCTCTTTAGTTTCTTCCAGCAGTGATTTGTAGTTCTTATTGTAGAGATCTTTCACCTCTTTGGTTAAATTTATTCCGAGGTTTTTTTGTTTGTTTGTTTGGTGAATATTGTAAATGGGCTTGCTTTCTTGATTTCTTTTTCTGCTAGTTTGTTTGCTAGCTACTGATTTTTGCATGTTGATTTTGTAAGCTGCAACTTTACTGAAATCATTTATCAGCTCTAAGAGTTTTTTTTTGTAGAGTCTTTAGGTTTCTTTATATGTAGAATTATGTCTTCTGCAAACAGGGACAATTTGACTTTTTCTTTTCCAGTTTTGATGCCCTTTATTTCTTTCTCTTGCCTCATTGCTCTAGCTAGCACTTCCAATACTATGTTAAATAGGAGTGATGAGGGTGGGCATCCTTGTTTTGTTCCTGTTCTTAAGGAAAAAGTTTTCAGCTTTTCCCTTTTCAGGATCATATCAGTGGAGGGTTTATTGTATATGGCTTTTATTGTGGTGAGATACTTTCCTTGTATACCTAGTTTGCTAAGAGTCTTTATCATGAAGGGATTCTGAATTTTGTCAAATGCTTTTTCTACATCTATTGAGATAATCATGTGGTTTTTGTTCTTGATTTTGGTGATGTGGTTTATCACATTTATTGACTTGCATATTTTGAACCATACTTGCATGCCTGGGATGAATCCCACTTGATCATGGTGTATAATTTTTTGATGTGTTGCTGTATTCTGATTGCTAGTATTTTATTGAGGATTTTTGCATCTTTGTTCATCAGACATATTGGCCTGTAGTTTTCATTTTTTTGTTGTATCTTTGTCTGGTTTTGGTATCAGGGTGATACTGGCCTCATAGAATGAATTTGGGAGAGTGATCTCTATTTCAATTTTTTGGAATAGTTTGAAGAAAATTGGTATTAGTTTCTCTTTAAAGGTTTGGTAGAATTCAGCTGCAAAGCTATCTGGTCCTGAGCTTTTGTTTGTTGGTGGACTGCTGATTACTGCTTCAATCTCATTGCTTATTAACCTGTTTAGGTTTTCTGTGTCTCCTTGGTTTAGTCTTGGTAACTTGCATGTTTCCAGAAATTTATCCGTTTCCTCTAGTTTTTCAAATTTGTTGGTGTATAGTTGTTTATAATAGTCTCTAATGATTCTTTGTATTTCTGTGGTATCGGTTTTAATGACTCCTTTTTCATTTCTAATTTTTGTTATTTTGGTAAGGTGAGTCTTTTGTTGACAGCATATAGTTTGGTCTAGTTTTTTAATCCAACCAGTCAGTCTGTGTCTTTTGAATGGGGAATTTAATTCTCTTACATTTAGAGTTGTTATTGAAAGATACTGTCTTATTCCTTACATTTAATTGCTTTTCTTATGGTTCCTTTTTTACTTTTTTTTTTTGTTCCTTTCTTTCGTTCCTCTCCTTTTATTGTTTGTCTTTGGTGTTCATTGGTTTTTTGAGGTGGTTCTCTTTCTCATTTTCATATGTGCTCTACCAGTGGTGTTTGTGTGAGATACTTTCCTTGTATACCTAGTTTGCTAAGAGTCTTTATCATGAAGGGATTCTGAATTTTGTCAAATGCTTTTTCTACATCTATTGAGATAATCATGTGGTTTTTGTTCTTGATTTTGGTGATGTGGTTTATCACATTTATTGACTTGCATATTTTGAACCATACTTGCATGCCTGGGATGAATCCCACTTGATCATGGTGTATAATTTTTTGATGTGTTGCTGTATTCTGATTGCTAGTATTTTATTGAGGATTTTTGCATCTTTGTTCATCAGACATATTGGCCTGTAGTTTTCATTTTTTTGTTGTATCTTTGTCTGGTTTTGGTATCAGGGTGATACTGGCCTCATAGAATGAATTTGGGAGAGTGATCTCTATTTCAATTTTTTGGAATAGTTTGAAGAAAATTGGTATTAGTTTCTCTTTAAAGGTTTGGTAGAATTCAGCTGCAAAGCTATCTGATCCTGAGCTTTTGTTTGTTGGTGGACTGCTGATTACTGCTTCAATCTCATTGCTTATTAACCTGTTTAGGTTTTCTGTGTCTCCTTGGTTTAGTCTTGGTAACTTGCATGTTTCCAGAAATTTATCCGTTTCCTCTAGTTTTTCAAATTTGTTGGTGTATAGTTGTTTATAATAGTCTCTAATGATTCTTTGTATTTCTGTGGTATCGGTTTTAATGACTCCTTTTTCATTTCTAATTTTTGTTATTTTGGTAAGGTGAGTCTTTTGTTGACAGCATATAGTTTGGTCTAGTTTTTTAATCCAACCAGTCAGTCTGTGTCTTTTGAATGGGGAATTTAATTCTCTTACATTTAGAGTTGTTATTGAAAGATACTGTCTTATTCCTTACATTTAATTGCTTTTCTTATGGTTCCTTTTTTACTTTTTTTTTTTGTTCCTTTCTTTCGTTCCTCTCCTTTTATTGTTTGTCTTTGGTGTTCATTGGTTTTTTGAGGTGGTTCTCTTTCTCATTTTCATATGTGCTCTACCAGTGGTGTTTGTTCTTTCTCATGTGTTCATGGTGATGATTATCATTTTTCTGCTTCAGGTGCAGGAGTTCCTTAAGGATTTCTTGTAGATCTGGTCATGTGGTGGCAAAATCCTGCAGCTTATGTTTGTTTGGTAAATACACTATTTCCTCTTTATTTCTATAGGATAGCCTTGCCATGTATAGTATTCTTGGATGGCAGGTTTCCCCCCCCCCCCAATACTTTGAATCTACCATCCCATTCTCTTCTAGCATGTAGGGTTTCTGCTGAGAAGTCTGCTATTAGTCTGATGAAGATTCCCTTCTAAAGGTGACTTGATGCTTTTCTCTTGCTGTTTTTAGGATTCATTCTTTTTCTTTTACTTTTGACAGTTTAATTATAGTGTGCCTCAAAATTTTGGATTGAATATGTTTGGGGTCGTTGAGCCTCTTGGATCTGGAAGTTTGTATCTCTACCAATACCTGGGAATTTTCTGGACTTTTGACAGTTTAATTATAGTGTGCCTCAAAATTTTGGATTGAATATGTTTGGGGGTCGTTGAGCCTCTTGGATCTGGAAGTTTGTATCTCTACCAATACCTGGGAATTTTCTGCTATTATTTCATTGAGTATGTTTTCAATGACTTTTTCTTTCTTCTCCCCTTCCAGGACACCTATGATTTGGATGTTTGTGCACTTAAGATGGTCTGCTAGCTCTCTTAGATTTATTTAATTTTTTTGATTCTTTATTCTTTCATTTTTTTGTTTGCTTGAGTTATTTCAAAAAGACTGTCTTCAAGCTCACAAATTATTTCTTCTGCTTGTTCTATCTGATGCTTACACTCTCAATTGTAGTTTTTATTTTGTTGAATGAGTCTTTCAGTTCCAGAAGTTCTGCTACATTCTTTTTTATGGTATTTATCTCCTTCTAAATTTTCTCCTTCATGTCCTGGTTTGATTTTCTGATTTCTTTGTGTTGTCTAACTGAGTCTTCTTGTATCTCACTGAGTCTTTTTAAGGTCATTACTCAGAATTTCCTTTCAGACATGCCAAGGGTTTCCTGTTATATGGGGTCTGGTATTTGAGAATTATGTGTTCCCTTGGTGGTGTCATATTTTCTTATTTTTTCATATTTCCAGTATCCCTATGTTGATGCCTAGTCATCTTGTGGTTGCTTCTTCTTTTATTCTGGGATGGCTTTTGAGGAGAGAGACTCCCTCCTGTAGATTTGTTATATATTGCCCTTTGGGTGGGATGGTTTGGTTTTGGTTTTGTGTAGACTTAGTAGTTTCAGTAGTTCTGGGTAGACTCAATTCTTTTGGGTAGAGTCAGTAGTTCTGGATTGACTCAGCATTCCTGGGGGATGCTGGTCACTATGTCTGTGGCTGGGGCTGCATGTGTGGCTGGGCCCATGCAGGTTGTTGGGTGTTGTGTGGGCAGCTGGGGTAGCTGGATGTCTGGGCACATGTGTGCAGATGGTGACATGCAGGTGGCTCTGGTGGCTGGGATCATGTGGACAACTGTGTGTGGGGGGCTCTGTGGGCAGCTGGGTGGTTGAGGTTGGAAGGGTGACTAGTTGGCTGGGCCCAGGGAGGTGGGGCTGCATTGGCACTCAGATGGTTGGGGTCACATGGGTGGCCAGGGCCACACAGGCAATGGGAAGGCTGGAAGCGTGAAGGCACTTGGTGCCGTACGGACAACATGAGCTGTACAATGAGGTTTGTTGTGCATGATGAACCCCTGTGCTGGGAGAAGGGCGATAGCTCTGGAACTAGACAATGGCACAGGCAACTGCAGTGGTAGTGGGGGTGGGCTGGGGCAGGAGCAGGAGGAGGGTTACCTCTGGGAAGTGCTCACAGCTGAGCAGATTATTTCTTCTGTAAGGGAGAAAGAATTCCTTCTGGCTGATTCTGGTTTGGGAGACATGGAGGCAGCTGAAGCCACATGCCTCTTTCTCCTCTACACCACCCTGCTTGGTTTTCGTGCCTTATAGTGTCCTAACCAGGTTCCCCATGCCTTCCTATGGTCTCCCATTGATGCTCTCCCCTGTACTTAGCTGTTCTTTCCTTGCTCTGTTCTCTTTCTCTGGGAGCATTGTGTGTTGGGTACCTCTAGTTTGCCATCTTGCCCCATCTCTTACAATGACTATTTTTAACATGTCTTTGATTGCAGTTAGACTGTGCCTATTGCCCCCAAAAGTTCATTCTTACTTTTTTCTTTCTATCTCTGGTTCTCTTATTGCTCCAGTTCAAATCATGCTCATTCAGAATTCCTTTTCTTTTGTAATGCCTTATTTGCTTACCATATATATTAGTCTGTTTTTGTGTTGCTATTACAGAATACCTGAGATTGGGTAATTTATAAAGAAAAGAGGTTTATTTGGCTTGTGAGTCTGGGACAGCTGCATCTGGCACAGGTCTCAAGCTGCTTGTACTCATGGCAGAAAAGTGACAGGCAGCTGGCGAGTGTCGAGATCACATGGCAAGAGGAAGCAAGATAAAGAGGAATAGGGGAGGTGCCAAAGTCCTTTAAACAATTAGCTCTTGGGGGAACTAATGAGAACTAACTCACTACCCCCAGGGAGGATATTAATGTATTCATGAGGGATCTGCCTGCCATGACCCAAACAGCTCTCAACACTGCCATACTGGGGATCAGATTTCAACATGAGCTTGGGGCGGGGGAGGAGGGACAAAGGTTGCGGGGGACAAACATATCCCAACTACATCACCATGTCAGCCTTAAAGGTCTGGTCTGAAGCTGTGGATAGCTTGATGGTTAAAACTAGGCCAGAGACTATACTTTTCATATCTCATTTACTGTGACTTTGGCAAGTGTCTTAATCAGTGCCTTATTTTACATATTGGGGACAATAATACCCCCGAGAGTCCCCTAGGTTATTGTGAGAAATACCTACTAAGTCCTTGACATGATATCTAATATGTTGTGAGCCCTTAGTAATTGTTATTGTTACTTTCTTCCATACTTCTAAATTACTGTAATGAAATACTTTTTTTTCTGTTTTGTCCCTGTGTGATCTTAGCCAGTGTTTTTTTTTTCTTATAACATCTGTGAGCTTCAATTTCCATACCAGTATATTTTCTTTGTATATTTCTTCCAAGGATTAGAGTTCATACATGTAAAGTACCAAAGGTGATGACTGGAATAGAGCAGGCATTCAATAAATATAACATCATTAAATGACAGATTAATGGTATTTGCTTTTGTTTCATCTATTAGTTTTTGTTTCTTTAGAGAAGGGGCCATTCCACTTAACACTTAATTTTGTTTTGAGGACAGGATTATTGTGGTAACATCATTAAATGACAGATTAATGGTATTTGCTTTTGTTTCATCTATTAGTTTTTGTGTCTTTAGAGAAGGGGCCATTCCACTTAACACTTAATTTTGTTTTGAGGACAGGATTATTGTGAGAGCCATATGGAATGATCCGATGAAACCTATATAACATGTAATAAGATATTTGTTTCTAATCATTTTTCCAGAAAATGGATGAGGAAAATGAAAAAAATTACTTGATAATGCTGTGATGAGAGAAACCAGGATCAGATCATAGAGGTTCATATTACTTTTTGGTGGTTTCCTCTACCTTTTTCTTTATGGTAGTCCCTCTTCATCAGCAAGTTTGCTTTCAATGATTTCAGTTACCTGCAGTCAATAGCAGTCCAAAATATTAAACAAGAAATTCCAGAAATAAACAATTCATAAGTATTAAATCACATGCTGTTCTGGGTAGTGTTCCACCTGGGACGTGAATCGTTCCTTTGTCCAGCAGATCCAGGATGTCGATGCTACCTGTACGTTGGCCACTTAGAAGCCATCTGGGTTATCAGATTGACTGTTGCTGTATCCCAGTGCTTGTGTTCAAGTAACCCTTATTTTACTTCATAATGGCCCCAATGTGCAAGAGTAGGGATGCTGCATATTGTTATAATTGTTCTGTTTTATTATTAGTTATTGTTGTTAATCTCTTACTGTGCTTGATTTATAAATTAAATTTTATCACATGAGAATACTTTAAAAAGTTCATGGAAAAAGTTGAAGGAAAAGATAATACAGTTGAGATCCCCATACTGACCAGCCGCAAAAAAAAAAAAAAAAAAAAAAAAAAAAAAGAAAAGAAAAGAAAAGGAAAAAGAAAAAGAAAAAGAAAATACAAATCCTTCTATGAACTTTTTGAAAACCCTTCATAGGTATGTATATATAGGAAAAAACATAGTATATATGGGGTTCTGTACTATCTGTGATCCACAGAGGGTCTTAAAACATACACTGTGCAGATAAGGGAGGACTACTGTACTTTGTCTAGCATTCATTCAAACTCTAAAATCCTTTTCAGAAGTCTTTCCTGCCATCTTAAGTTGTCAGATCTCAAATTGATATTCAGTGTACTATTTTGTATGCTCTTTGTTTTTTATATCCTTCTCTGAAAATGTCATAGGTCCAATTATTAATTTAAAAAAATCATTTTTATCTTTATTTCCTGCTGTGAAAATGGAGTCTAAAACATTTTTATCTGGGGAAATGGAAATACTTGGCTTATTTTTCAATTTCCCTGTAATTTGAGATTCAGTGATCAAAGTCAATTTAATTCTTGATGTGGAAGTTTTCTGTGAACGCGGAGAGTTAAATTACTGGAAAGAATAGATCCCCTTACCACCCAGCTACCCCCCTCGAAAAAAAAGTACTGGACAGAATGGGAACAAATTTTCTGAAATATTTTAGAAGGCTTGAACAAATAAAATACAAATGCAAGAAATACGTTAAAATTTCAGTTGTCTAAGCACAGTAGATAGTTCAAAGAAAATAGTACGTACTGTTGATATCTATTGTTTCAGATATTGGACTAATTGTTTTTACATCCATTCCTTCTGGAGCTTTAGTTCTGTGGAAGAAATTTCTACATTGCCACTCAGACTCTTATCCAGTGGACTCAACATTTCTGAATTAGGTAGGCCAATTTAGATTTCAGCCTTAGTCACAATATGCCCTCCGCTCATGTCCTTCATTGTGAAATTTAGGTCCCTGTACTTTCCACGTTCTTTTCTCTCCAAGTAGGGAACAGTGACGTAGAGTGAAAAGGAAATTGATGTTGCAGTTAGATTTAGGTTCTAATCCTTAAGGTATACATACTTAGGGTACATTCCTTAGCCTCAGTGTCATTATCTCTAATATGGGGATAATATCTGCTTGTAGTAAGGATGACATCAGATGTAGTATCTAACATCAGGTCCTCACCAAATGTTTGTTTCTTTTCCTCTTTCTCTACTCTATGTGCCCTATCCTTCCCCTCTACAGTAAAACTGTAACCCCTTTCTTTTGCTTAGCCCTAGAAATTTCATTGCTTTCCCTTTATACCTTGTTTTTAGTCTTAGCGTTTCTGACTTTATCGGTCTCTTTATCTTTCTGTGGTTCTACCAAATTTTCTAAAGCTCTTTCCACCTAACTCTGCCACCTCTATCCCCGGTCCCTTTAGGTTTTTGGTCACAGTGGAAAGCCCACCAGGTTCACCCCAGATCTAGATGAAATGCTGAGCTTACAAATGTGCTATGTCCCCAAATTAGTTTCTAATTCAGCTAAGAATTTCAATTACATTTTCTAGTAGAAACAGTATTATAAATGGTGCTTTTGTTTTCAGGCCAAAGCCTAGAAGCAAAAGCATGTTTAACTCATAAATTAATTGAAATGCTTTGTACTTGTACCAAAATAAAATAAAATATTGCCATTGTAATTCTAGTAATAAAATAAAATGAAAACAATATTCAATAAGAAGTAGCTATTTACTTTGAACATTGTAAATGTAGTTAATGGAAATTCTGGAAAGAGCTTTCAAGTGCTTTAAGGATTGCAGTGTTTTATATTATGGTTAATTAAAAAAAAAACCTTTCCCATACAGATCACTATAAAAATGCTAATTTATTAGTTATGCTTATAGTTTTTGTTTAGGCTCACAAATGGAATGAAGACAGAATAAGGCATTTTCTATCTTATAAATCCATCTTCTATCTCCAAAAATATTCTCTGTTGCTTAGCTTGTTCGTTCCTTCTTTAGTTCTGAGAATTTTTCTTTTTTACTGAAATCCTTAATACTCTTAATTTAAAACTTGATTCAAGGATGAAACTTAAAGGTCTAAAAATAGTGTTTTTCAAACTGCAGGTTAAGATCCGTTGGTAGATTGTGAAATAACAATTCAGTAGAATGTAACCAGCATTATAAAAAAGAAAGGAATAGAAAATAAATGAATTTATAATATGTGGTAAAGGTAAATAATGTCTTTTAAAAGGTTTGTTGGGTCATAATGTAAAAATATTTTTTACTTTGCGTGTGGTAAAAAAAATAAACTCACTGCATGTAGTAAAATAACCTTCTTGTAAATTTTTTAGATATTTTACAGTGAATTATTTTGGTTAAGTTTTTGTTTTTTTGCAGCTCATCTACATAATTAAGAAAACCTTGTTACTTCATACTTATGCATTAAGACACCCAGTGCGTGCTTCCACTTGTATCTTGAATGATGTAGAGTGGATATTGCTGGGCTGAGTTACCACAATTTTTTGTCTGCATATTAACTTTTGAACTCCTTTGATGCCTTAATTTAAAATAAATGACTAACAATAAGAGCTAGAACTTGAATGCAATATAACTAGACTTGATTAGTTATTTGCTAGCTTAATCATCTGCCGTGGTTTTAAATGATGTGTTTTCCTCCAATTTTTCTCATCCTCACTGTTTTTGAGTCACACAATAAAAAGACATTTAATGACCTATTCCTTTTTCTAATGAGTTTCTTACATCTAAATATCTTTTCAACTGGATTCTTCTTATTTTATCTGAATTTTATTTGTTGTAATAAATATATTGTCCTGATCAAATTCACTTGCCTCGGGCCGGCCCTGTGGCGCACTGGAGAAGTGCGCCCCGCTCCCACCGAGGGTTCGGATCCCATGTGGAGACCGGTTCCCGCTCACTGGCTGAGCGCGGTGCAGGTGCAACACCGAGGGCGTAATAACTTCGTATAGCATACATTATACGAAGTTATCGTTTCTTACATCTAAATATCTTTTCAACTGGATTCTTCTTATTTTATCTGAATTTTATTTGTTGTAATAAATATATTGTCCTGATCAAATTCACTTGCCTCGGGCCGGCCCTGTGGCGCACTGGAGAAGTGCGCCCCGCTCCCACCGAGGGTTCGGATCCCATGTGGAGACCGGTTCCCGCTCACTGGCTGAGCGCGGTGCGGGTGCAACACTGAGGGTTGTGATCCCGTTGTCGGTCCCCGGTACAGGCGCGACACCGAGGGTTGCGATCCCGTTACCGGTCAGTAAAAAAGACAAAAAAAAAAAAAACCAAAACAAATTCACTTGCCTCTGTGGCCCACAGTCACAATAATAATTACATGTTCATCTAAGCACGAGAATTTTGTATTTACATAATAAAGAATACAGTTGTTTTGAAGTTTCATGTTTATGTGAGATGTATGTAGAGCATGGTGTAAGCAGTCATTATGCCATTTTACTAAGCAACTGTCTTTCAGGCAAGAAAGAAAATTGTGTAAATCTTATCAGGTTTGGAAATATTTCAGTTACAGAAACAAGATAAGCTCTCTTTTAATATTTTAAACTTACAGGCCTATCTTTGTCCTGAGCTGACAAAATGTAAATTATGACCTCTTTTGTTTTATTCTCATATTGTATACACAGTGGAATGTGAATATTAACAATTTTTAAAAAATTCATAATCAGTAGGAGGTTTTTTCTGTGCTTGCAGAATGACCTCATAATATAATAGCTTACTATTGACATTCCATAATATCAGCTTAAATATGAAGGTGAGTAACTCCTGTTCTTTTTCCTGTCATAATTATGTGATCTGTTCGTATGGGTTGGCTAATGGCTTAATGTATTAGTTTGAAAAAAAGTTGCTCCTTAAACCATCGTTTGGAAAACCATTACTAGCTATTGTAATGGAAATAGACCTTTACCTTCAACAGTCAGCTTTTGACAAAAGACAAAGAAGTTGCCCTTGCTTACTTCCCTCTCTGACTTTGTTTGTTATATTTTCCTAATGAATGAGGGTGGTGGTGTCTTAGTCACTTCCCTTCCTGTCTTACACTTCGTGTTCGAATAATTCCCAATGTTCTTTTCCACTTTGCTTTCCTAAAATTATAAAATTTTAGAGTTGTAGGTGGCCTTGAATTTCTTCTGGTTCTCATGCTACATTTTGCAAATGGTGAGACTGCGACTTACAGAGAGTAAGTGATTTGGTTGATGTTATTCAGCTACTTATTACATAGCAGAGACTAGACATCAAGTCTTGTTTCCACTGTCACCTGAGACAAAGTCAGCGCCAAATAAATATTTGTTAAACTGAACTAACTCTTCCCACTATCCCATCCATTAGATGAGTGGCACATTACTGCGTTTAATATTCATGATAACTTGGCCAAGTTCACATGGTTTAAGCTGTGACCATGGTCCTAACAACAGGTCTGCACCTAACAAAAGGGCTAGGAAACCAGGTTTCAATAGAAAATTTCCCTTACTGCTGTGCTCTTTAGCAGTTATTTTCTTAAATATTCTGTTTCCTGCAGTAATTTACAATTTTCTTTTTCTTTTAAGACTAGTCAAGTGCAGAAGGGGGAAAAGAGTAGAAGAAGGAGTTCGATCTGTAATTGACTGTGAACAATCAATTGAGATATCTCTCTACCTTCAGACCAGCCTCAACTATTTTCAAAGTTATACTTTTCCTCTGTGTCTGCAGAAAAATCTGTGCCTCTCTCATGCTGTAGATTTTTTTTAGAAGCTCTTGATTGGTTCATTTGTTCCTTTTGCTCATTCTTAAATGAGAAGAATTCTGCCTAGCTTTGATGTTTGATAAAAGTTGAGTATATAGTAATGTCAGACCCTATGCTATCTGCTTGGTAGCTCCTGATATCATGTGTAGGACTATCTGAAGTGTGCATACCCCAGCACAGTTTCTGGAGTTTAGCAGGAATTCTGTAGTTTAGCTCTGGTCCAGTGTGGAGTTTGGTTACATAACTATATATGCATTCAGTGCTGTACATTTCCCTCTAAGCACTGCTTTTGCTGCACCCCATAAATTTTGATAAGTTGTGTTTTCATCTTAATTTAGTTCTAAGTGCTTTTTTTTTTTTTTTTCCTTTTTTCTTTTTTCATGACCGGCAACGGATCGCAACCCTCAGTGTCACACCCGTACCGGACCGGGACCGGCAATGGGATCGCAACCCTCGGTGTTGCGCCCGCACCTCGCTCAGCCAGTGAGCGGCCGGTCTGTATGTGGGATCCGAACCTTCGGTGGGAGCGCCACTGTGCTCTCAAGCGGCGCACTGTAGCAGTGCGCCACCGGGCTGGCCCTAGTTCTAAGTGCTTTTAATAAGTACTCTTGATGCTTCTTCTTTGACCCATGTGTTATTCAGAAGTATTTTGTTTAATCTCCAAGTAGAGATTCTTAGGTGGAGTGTCTTGTAATAACAAATAAGCCTAATTCCTTCCTCCCATTTCTTGTTTCATTGCCGTCATTCATTTTGCTAATACAGAAGCATACATACATAAGCATATAAGCGTAGAAATTGAATACATTGTAATTGTCATTATATTGAACAAACTGTTGTGAGTTAGATCAATTAAGAATAAAAAAAATAAGATTTTGTCTTATCCTCACTTATTCCTCCTCCAGTGCTCTTCCTTTCATTATGTAGATCTGAGTTTCTGACTTTTATAATTTTTCTTCTAAAAATTTTTTTTAACATTTCTTGTAAGACAAATTTACTTGCAATAGATTTCCTCAAGTTTTTGCTTGTCTGAGGAAGTCTTTATTTCTTCTTCACTTTTGAGGGATAATTTCTCAACGTACAAAATTCTAGGTTTTTTTTTCTCTCAGCACTTCAAATATTTCACTCCACTTTCTTCTTGCTTGTGTGGTTTCTGAGAAAAAGCTGGATATAATTCTTATCTTTGTTTCTCTATAAGTAAGGTGTTTTTTCTTCTGGCTTCTTCCAAGGTTTTTTCTTTTTTTTTTTTTTTTTAAAAGATGACCGGTAAGGGGATCTTAACCCTCGACTTGGTGTTGTCAGCACCACGCTCAGCCAGTGAGCGAACCGGCCATCCCTATATGGGATCCGAACCTGGGGCCTTGGTGTTATCAGCACCGCACTCTACCGAGTGAGCCACAGGCCGGCCCCCAAGGTTTTTTCTTTATCTTCGATTTTCTGTAGTTTGAAAATGATGTGCTTTGTTAGTCAGGTTGTCTAGAGTAATGGAACCAAATAGGATTTTACTTGTTTATATTTTATATATTTATTATGGGAATTGGCTCATGTAATTATGGAGGCCTGGAAGTCCCACAGTCTGCTGTCTACAAGCTGGAGAACCAGGAATTCTTGTGGTGTAATTCAGTCTAAGTCTGAAGGCCTAAGAACCAGAGGAGCAGACAGTGCAACTCTCAGTTGAGTCCAAAGGCCTAAGAATAGGGTGAGGGGGGTGGGATGAGGATGGGGAGACTACTAGTGCTATTCCTGGAGTCTGAAGGCCTGAGAACCGGGAGCCCTGATGTCTGAGAGCAGGAGAAGATGGATGTCCCAGCTCAAGAAGAGAGAGTGAATTCACCCTTCCTTTGCCTTTTAGTATACCTTGTAACTTTTTCTCAATAGCTGGACATGAGGCGTTGGTTAAAAGGAGCTCTCATAAATAGGCCTTTAGTAATGTGGTGGTATGGAGTGGGGAGAGGAGAAATGTTCTATACAGTCTTATGAGTAGGTCTCAGTCTTTTAGTGCCCCTGTGCCCCTGGAGTGTGAACTTCACAACTGCTTCTCAGTTTTTCCTCCCTCAGGCGGGACAGGATGGCTAAAGTGGGTTGGAGTTGGGTGCTGCCCTTCCTCCAGGTCGGTTAGGCTCTGAGAAAACCCTAGCAGGTTAGGCTCTGGTTAAATAGTTTCTTCTGATTTACGTTAACTATAAAATGATAATTTGTTCCAGTGATTCCAAGGCTGCTATTATTTTGTCTGTGACAAAATAAATGTGATATAGAAAACTCCATTTCTATGGAGAATGAACTGCTTCTTGGGCTCTTCCCACGTGCAGCCTGTCCACGGTGTTAACTTTATTTACATGTAACATGTTTCTGCCCATCTACCTCCAGCCTTGTTGAATACTGTGATTTGCAGGTTCTGAATATATGCATGAAGTAAAGGGATTGATCTGGGCTAGAAGAGGGTGGGACTGATGAAAAGTAGCTGATTTTCTATTACCCAAGTGGGGTAAAAAGAAGATGGAGGAGGATTGCATGGGCTGATAATTGTGTTTCTTAATCTGGAAGTATCTGGTCTATGCATGCAATAGAAATACAGTCATGGGTTGCATAATGTTTTGGTTAATGATGAGCACATATACAGTAATGGTCCCATAAGATTATGATGGAGCTGAAAAATTCCTAAGCATGGTGATGTCATAGCCACCATAAAGTCATAGTGCAATCCATTGCTCGTGTAGAAGCAGTAAGTTATACCATACAGCCTGGGTTTGTAGCAGGTTATACCATCTAGGTTTGTGTAACTACACTTTATGATTTTGCACAACTATGAAATTGCCTAATGGTGTTTCTCAGAATGCATCCCTGTTCTTACCTGACCGTATTGTCTGTTGCAATTAGTTGTCTGTTATCCTCAATTTTCAGAATTGTAAATTAGATTATCCTCCCTGTCATCATGATTAGTTTAATGGGAAGCCGGGAAAAGTCATATCAGAGATTTGTGCAGGTGGTGATATTTAAATCCAGAAGAAACATTTCTTATTTGATTTTTAGGCCTTTTAGGCTGAAGTGGACTAAAACCGTATTGCTTTTATTTTATTATTTCTTAATCCTACTAATGAAAGCTATTATTTATTATCTTCCTTGTCAGACTTTGGGCCGTATCTTCATTTTATTAAAATAACTTTGAGAAAGAGTCTTTGTTTCCTCATTTTTCAGATAATGAAGTAGAGGTTAAGTGATTTGCCCATAGTCTCACAGCGGGTAATTGGTAGAGCTGAAATTCAAATCCGGGTCGGACTTTACATATCCAGTTCTTTTTATTATGTATTTTGGGAATACAGAGAACTGAATGTTGAAAAGAAGTTATTATCTAGAATTACTCTTTTGTGGTATGAAAGCTTTTATATTTTACTCTAATTATGTCTGAAAATAACATGCTTTCAATCTTCTTTTTCGAGATGGCGGTTCCTGGATTTACCCTTGATGTCTTCATATTTCTGTTGCACATTAGTTCTGTGGCCAATTATCCCAATGGAAAAGTAACAGGGTCATGCCATGGAATGGTTCCTGAACATGGTCATAGTCCGCAGTCTAATCCTGTTCACAGGATTGCAGTGAGTCAGAACACATTCAGACCAGGAGATCAGATCGCAGGTACTGTGCTGGGATGAACCATCTACAGTTTGAGTTTCACTTTTTTACTGTTCATCGAATCTTTATTATTATCGGATTTGGACTATTTCATTTAAATCTGTTTACCTGTTTTTGTAAGATACCATTATCTTATCCTTCCCATTTTTTTGTTTAACTACTACAGATAATTATATTACTTAAGTAGTGTATTTACTTTTCATTCAGAACAGGTTTTAAAGTAAGTTTTTATCATTATTTAATTTATCTTTATTAATAGCACTACTAATACAATAGAAGAGGAAAATAAAGTTTATCTTGTTTAAAATATAATAAATCTTTGTCCGTCTTGATATAGTATAATTTCTTATGTTTTCCTGGCTCTTCTGGCAAAATGTAGGCTGACTGTTAAAGTTGTTCTTATAACAGCAGTTTGCAAATTCTATTTGCTTCAGCTGTAGAAATGCAAAATATTAATAGGTACTCTCTAACAAAAAGGGTGTATGGAAAAATAAGTTTGAAATACTCAGTGTGTTATATACTGGCATAATATACCTCTTAGAATTCCACACTGCATAGTAAGATATTAAATATCTTAAGAGATTTGCAGTAAAGAAACAATTATTTACTTTCATCTAGTATTTTCCAAACTAATTTAGTCCTATGGATTGCCCCCTGACCATCACTTACCTTTTTTCCCCTCTGTGAAATGGCTGTTAACATTTCACAGAGTGAATGTCCTATGGGACAGTTTAGAACTTCTTTGTTTATAGGATGATTTCTACTCTTTTCTCTCCAGGAATAGTTTTGCATACGCACACCCTATTCTGTGATGTGTCTCTTCTAAACACTTCTCTAGACGTTCCTTTTTGGAATGTTGCTAAATCTTTTAACCTATCTTTTTGTCTGTTTCTCAGTTACTTTGTCAGGACCACCATTTAAAGGCTTTCTTTTAGAAGCTCGTAATGCTGAGGATTTGAGTGGCCTTCCTATTGGCCCCTTTACGTTGAACGACAGTCAAGTGTCACAACTTCTGACCTGTGAAGATATACAGGTTTGTGTTTAGTTTGAAATCGATTTCTGTCAGTTTCCTTGGATCTTTTCACTACAGGGTGGTGGTTACAATGTAAAGGATGACATTACCCATGTACTGTAGACATCTAAATAGATTCACAGTGATCAACCTTTCCCTCTAATTTTACTGCTTGCAATATGTTTTTACACAGCAACATCTTAGAAAAGGTGGGGCAGTAGATGGAAGAGTTTATAGCTTGTGATGTTTTATATCATATTGATTCTAATTATATTGCTTTTTGAAGAGTTTCAATATTGAAGATAGAGCTCTAGAGTGGAACCGAGGTCTAATTTTTGTCATTTATTCATTTAATGAACTTTTGTTATACCAGGAACTGTCCTAGGTGCAAGGGATATGGTGAGGAGCAAGACTTACTCTTGTTCCTTGAAGAACTCAAAGCTTTATACATCTGTAGAGTGTATGGACACAGGACAGACACAGAAGTAGAACAATGTGATAACTTAGGTTAGCAGTATATGCAGGTGAGTGAGAGAGTGAGAAAGCACACAGGCTGGAGGGAATTGAGAGAGAGCTTCTTGGAGGAAGTGATCTCCAAGCTAGGCCTCAAAGAATGAGTAAGTATTTGCCAGGGGAATGGAAGTGGGAAACAAGATTGTTCGAGGGAGGGCTGGCCCGGTGGCGCACTGGATAGTGCACTGCTTGGGAAGCGCAGCGGCGCTCCCGCCCGAGGGTTCGGATCCCACATACAGACCGGTTCCCGCTCACTGGTTGAGCAAGGCGCGGGATCGGCGCCGAGGGTTGCAATCCCGTTGCCGGTCCCCGGTCCAGTACGGGGGCAACACTGAGGGTTGCGATCCGTTGCCGGACACGGAAAAAGAAAAAAAAAAAAAAGATTGTTCAAGGGAAAGGAATTACTAACATACTATGGAAGCAGGAGGTTTTTCTTTTTTCTTTTGATAAATCTTCTGCACTCTATTTGTGTCTATTAATGGAAGGAATATAAATTTATAGCATAAATGAAATAATGAGCAGGCTCTACACCACATTAACACCCAGTGTTCATGACTCTCTTCAGTTCTTAAGTTTCTGTTGACGCTAATTTATTGACAAAGCCAGCTGCTAATCTGTTGTCAACCAATCAGCATGTATTTACTGAGTACCTGAGTCCTTGTTCTAAATAAAATAGTCTTTCCAGAATGCCAAGGTCATGCAATGATAAATTACTTTGCAGAATGCTGAGCTATTGAGTGACTGAATGGTAGATCTTTTCCATTTTATTTCAGGGATCAGCTGTGAGTCACACAAGTTCATCCAAAAAAACAGAAATTAAGGTCTACTGGAATGCTCCAAGTGGTGCCCCAAATCATGTTCAGTTTCTGTGAGTAGAAGAGATTACAACTCTGTAACTAGTGTAACTGAAACCATAATTGTCTGTATCATTTCCATACCTATTAGACATTCACCTGTATAGGAGAGGTTTGGTATAGTAATGACACCACCCTACTGATGTGGGAGGTTGTTTTGCTTTTTTGTTTGTTTTTTCTGCTAGTATATATCCATCACCTAGCACAGGATCTGGCACCTAATAGGCACTTAGTAGACATTTGTTGAGTAAATGGAGTATTGCACTACTTTAATACTAATAAGGGCCATTGATTAGTGCTTGAGTTTATATGGTGTATGTGGCAATACTTTTTTTTTAGATTTGCTCTTATTAGTATGAAAATACAAATAAAACAGTCCTGAAATTTGGATGACTTCTTCGCAATGTTACAATTTGAAGATTAGGTTGTCAGAAAAGTAAGACCCTCAGAATTATGAAACTCAATAGAATTAAAATAATACTTCTTCCTTAATCCTATATGCAAGGGATTGGTCATAAAGCCATAAAATGATTCCTGAGTGGTGCTGTACACATATATTTTAAGGGAAGAATTGCTGTCCTGTGATGTCTCTATTTTCTGCTTCACTTGTGGACAGGTTCCCAGCTCCTAGGTACACAGCTTTGCACCTGTGTGTTAAGTAGAATGTGAAGAAGGGGATAAGACCCCAGTAAGAGCTGATGGTTGCTTATGCAACCTTTATACAGCTTCTTGCAATTGCTGCCTGGTGCACATGCCCTGTGGAAGAATTTGAACAGTGCACTATGAAATGAGTAGTAGTATGTTCTTTGTATGTCAGGAGTAGAAATCTGTCCCTGGGTCAGGCATTCATGGATCTTGTGAATATGCCCAAAGAATAGTCAGGTTAGAAAAGAGGGACAGAGGGAGAGAAAACAATAGTGATGGGGTGGAAGACAGTCATTAGATCTTTGCCTCAGATAAAATTAGAGGACTGTTAAGTACTAAGAAGTTGTATGTTCCTAGTTCATTTTTTTTCCCTATAATGTTTTGTTTCGATTGCTGTGGGCCACAGTCAGGGTTCTGATCTCACTGGTACTGCATTTCAGAGTCACAGTTGTGGAGAAGTATAAAATCTACTGGGTGAAGATTCCTGGTCCTATAATTTCACAACCAAATGCACTTCCTTTTACAACACCCGAAGCCTCAATAGTACCTTTGTCAACGTTACATCCAGTCTCCCATTTAACCAAATCAGTAAGTCACAATTTTATTACTTCACCAAATGCAATCTACAATGACATGAAACCAAATCTTCATATATTATAAATTGTAGGCAAGAAGGAAAATGAAATAAAGTATTACATAGGAGTAAAGTGCTTTACTTAGTCTTCTGTATGTGGACAAAGAGGTACATTTGTGGGTGGAAATTGTGGCTCTGTGCTTGGCAACGTGTGTAGAGACGTAGCTGGACTGGGTTGTGGTAGCAAGTTTTTGGGTTCTCTGTAGGAGTCTGAAGGAAGTCTTCATTGCGATGTTATGACTTATAGGTTGGAATGAAGGGAATGCGAGACCCTGCATGTTCAAGGTGTGGCTGTGACATTCACATGTAGTCTTTACTAGCAGTGGATATGTTTCCATTTGAAAATAAATCTAATGAAGCGGTAGCTTCTTGTTTGCTTGCTTTGTCCTCCTTCTCCTCCTCCTCCTCCTCCCCCTTCTTCATGTCAAATATCAAACACGGAGAGGGAACTTAAGCTAAATTTAGACAGGGTTTGGAGGAGATTCTTGAAGTGATGATATAACTTTTAGATCTCATTTCCTTAAGGTCAAAGACTACTGTGGAATTCTATGTGCTGAACCACAGAAAATCTCTTGCAAGCTCATCAGCTAGAATTCCATTTAGGGCCTCTGATTTGAAAGAATTATGATTAAAAAAAACACATCTTGGAAAGGGTAATGCACATTAGAAACATTAGGAAGAAGAGTTTTACTGAAGGAAATTCTGATAAATTAGACTTCATAATTCAGAAGTGGATATAGTGAAAAATGTCTTGAGGCAGTTGTTACAATTGAAAGAACAAGCCTGGGCCTGAACAATGACTTTTCTAATTTCTGTGTGTCTTTGGACAGATCACTTAATTTTCAAAGTCTCAGTTTCTTTATCTATAGAAAGAGAAATAGGAATATCGAGCTCTTAGGATCACTGTAGGAATTAAACAAAATAATGAATGTAAGTTTTCTAACTGTGCCTTGAGCTTAATAGATATTCAGTAAATGTTAGTTCCTTTTCTCTTTCCATCTCTTTCTTGTCCTTTTATACCTCTTTGTTCACATAGACGAGACTAAGTAAAACACTTTACTCCTACGTAATGTCTTACTTTGTCTTCCTTCTCTTCTACATTTTGTAATAGATGAACATTATATTTGATTGCGTTATTACGAATGTTGCACTTTTGTTCGACCCTAAACTAGATCTATTATTTGTACTAGCTCTCAATTTAGTTTTAGTGCTTATTTATTTAAAAGCTGCTTTAGAGGAATAGTCAGTTTAGACATGAGCTTCCTGGTAGAAATCTGTTGACAATATTGTTTTCTTTCCATATATTCACATGAAAGGTATTAGTGCTTGTTGGAGCTTTTTTTTGTTGGCAGCTGGCTGGTGTCAGGATCTGAACTCATGACCTCCATGTGATAAGGCTGCGCTCTAACCAACTGAACTTACCGGCCAGACCTGGAGCTTTTATTATGTCTCTGTGCCAAGTTTATAATCTCTAATTATAGGGAAGTTCATCCAGAGTCAAGGGATTATAGCGTTTTTAGAGCTAAAAGAGACCACAGAGTCTATTTCATTCAGTTTCCTTGTTGTATAGTTGAAGGTTAAGGGACCCTGGGAGAATAAATTTGGCAAATGTGGCTGAGTAAAGGAGAAAGCAGAGACCAAAGTCCAAGTTTCCTAGTTCCTAGTGGCTTGTTCTCTTCACCCTATGATGGTTTGTCTTTAAGTTCCCATTACATCTAGTTACATAAAGTTAATGTTTAGCTCTCTTTTGAGATGTAGGGTCACAGCCATTCTAACAAGGTCTGCCGATTTGCTCTGTCAAATTGCAGAGCTGATGTTTTTTGAAGCTCTTTCTCTTCTATGCCAAACCAAGAGGCGTTGGTTGTTGTAGGTTGTTGTTTGTTTCTCTCTCGTCTAAATTATTACTATTATTTGGAATGGTGGTATATTTTGGGGTAACTTTTTTCTTAATATGATTTTAAAATCAAATTTGAACCTGAATTCTAGAAGTAGATTCCCAGATCTAAATATAAAAACTTGATAAGTCTTTGGGCCGGCCTAGTGGCGCCCTGCTACAGTGCGCCGCTTGGGAGTGTGGCAGCGCTCCCGCCGAGGGTTCGGATCCCACATACAGACCAGTTCCCGCTCACTGGCTGAGCGAGGGGCGGGCGTAGCACCGAGGGTTGCGGTCCCGTTGCCGGTCCCGGTCCGGTGCGGGCGCGACACTGAGGGTTGCGGTCCATTGCCGGACACGAAAAAAGACAAAAAGGAAAAAAAAAAAAAACCAAAACTTGATAAGTCTTTGATTGTTTGCTTTTAAAAATTCCATCTCTGAAAGCTAGAGGATACCCTTTAGGCAAGGATGTCAATACGGGCTTAAATATTCCCTAGGAAGTTTCTCACAAGTTACCAGAAACTTTGCTTCAGAACATACTTAATGTGAAATGTTTTGTGTATTAAAGGAGCTTTAATACTCTTGCACAATTACAGTCCCACTAGTGTTATGTTTTCCAAATTTTAATTAAAATTAATTAAGTTTAAAAGTTCACAACCTAGATGTACTTTTTGTTGCCTTATTTGAATTCTTATTATGAAAAGGTATTCTCATTAAAACCTGTATTTTCAGGTAGTGGCTCTTCTGTCATTGACAATGAACTGCTTGTTTGATAATTAAGACTTTTCTCCCCCCGTCATCTTGTCATTTTTCTAGTTCAATGCTTCGGACTGTGGGAACAAGAAGTTCTGTATTAGGAGTCCTTTGAACTGTGACCCAGAGGAGAGCGCTTGTGTCTTCTTGTCCTTCACAAGAGATGACCAGTCAGTGATGGTTGAAATGAGCGGTCCCAGTAAAGGCTATTTATCCTTTGCATTTTCTCATGACCGATGGATGGTTTGTACCTCTCACTTATGGAAGTGGTAATGAAAGGAGAATCACTGGAGTGAGCTCTAATCAGTGGTGGATTAGCCGTTTGTTCCAGAGTCAAATGATCATTCTTAAGGGTGGAATGGAAAAGGAGAAACTAACTTAGAACAGATTCTAAGTGGATTGGCTTTGAGTGTTTCATGATTTTAACAGTTGGGCAATTACATACTTCAAGGACAGACTGTCCTATGGAAAGTTAGGAATATCATTTGACTTCCAGTGCATTTGCCACTTTATGTCTGTCTGCCTATCTCTGCGATAAAGCAAGAAGCACAGTTAAAAAAAAAAAGTTGTTGTGCATAAAATGTCCTGTTGTTTGTAATGCTTTTCAAACCGTAGTTGTTTACTCAAGNTGTTGTGCATAAAATGTCCTGTTGTTTGTAATGCTTTTCAAACCGTAGTTGTTTACTCAAGTGGCGAGAACTGAAGCACGTATTCTGGCTCTTGGTGTCCCTGTTTTAGCAGTCATCAGTGTATTTCCCAAACAGAGAACTAAACCTGTGTGTCCAGGCAAAATGTATTAATTACCAGAGGCTCCTTTGTCAGATCTGCAAAAGGCAGCATTTGTTTTAGGCTGATTCTCACTGTCCCTGGGTGGTGCTGAATGGATTAAATGATTCTGTAGGTGGCAGCCTTGTGCTGTGGTGTGGCAGAGCAGAGTTCTGCATAAGCATCCTGGCTTCCCAGGGAGAAGGAAAAAGAATATTGTGGCCAGGACATATGTAAGTCTTGTTTAAG
>NW_007729950.1:13108-21562 GCF_000696425.1 Galeopterus variegatus | reverse complement strand
GGCTTCCCAGGGAGAAGGAAAAAGAATATTGTGGCCAGGACATATGTAAGTCTTGTTTAAGGAGAGTTGGTGGTGGGGAGTGGGGATGACCACAAATGGAGAAAGCTCCTTATTTCCACATTGGCAAGGACAAGGAGACATTTCTTGAGTTTTCTTCCTATCAGGATTGAAACTTAATACTGCTTCTTTGGGGAAACATATTTCAAAAAAAAAAAAAAAGAAAAAGAAAAAGAAAAGAAAAGGAAGTCTGAGATGGCTGTGATAGAACTAAAGTTTTCCCTGAAAGTGCTCTCTGATCACATTGGTCCTGGTGGACTGGTTACAAGCATCACAGGGAGCCAGGGGTAACTCCTTTTAGGGGGATGACATTTCATTATATACATATGGTCTACGTATTTTCCTATGTACCTGTAGAATGCACTTGCTGTCTTCTTTCATTAAGCAAAGTATATACCTTACATCTACGAGATACAACACAAGTCATGTGCTTTAAAAATAACAGTAGAAATTATGAATTTCTCCCCTTCAAAGTTGCTTTTATGGGAAATTTTATACTTGCTCAAATAATGCTGTAATTGTTTGAAACACTTTCCCCACTTCCTTTGTAATTGCCATCATACCTGTAGCATATTCTTTTGGGTATTCTCAGTGCTGGCAAAAATGAACCAGCTTTGGTGCATGAGGTGAATAATGAGGCTGGGTTAAAAATAAAATGTGACTATATAAAGCAATGATGAAAGGTAGTAGTGCTGGTTGTGTGAACGTGAGAAAAATGGCTATGAAAGAAATTCTGAAGACGAGTCCAGAAAGGATTAACAAGGTGGCCTTATTGAAGAAATGTATAGTTGCATTAGACTTTGTCTCTGAGGTGCAGCTCTCATTTAGATATGCTCTAGTCACTTAAAAAAAACCCAACTTATGCCAGTCGCGTTATAGCCAAGATTCATGCTGCAGTACACTATTACTAACACATTTCCTTTTACTGGTCACGTAAAATCTGTCACCAAGAGGGAAGGACACTATAATTGCACGGAGTGTGGGGATGAGTGGCCTATAGGTAGGCCAGTTATTTCTGTTCTAAATTGTAGACATAGATGGCACAAAAGCATTTATCTCTAATTCAAGATATATTTATCTTACTCAGAAATATTATGTTTCTAGTATAGTACTCATCAAAAATGTTTATAAAAAAGACTTAATTATGCAGGTGCAGTTGATTTACAGAGCAATCCTGTTTTAATGATTAAAATCATCTGTACACCTGTTTGCCTAGATTGGGGGAAATGATTCATCCTCAAAAAATATTTTTAAAGTGGTTATTTCTATTTTTGGTTGTTATTTTTACATTTTTAGGGTATTTTTATGACCTGCTATTTCTTTTGAGTATATAATGTAAATTTAAATACTGAAGGTATCTGAAGTTATGAATACTGATTAGGTAACCTAAATTATACCTTTTTTCCCCAATTTAGCTTGCAAAGTAATGATAGCAATTGTTTTGGTATTAGACCTCATCACTTAAATTGATGAAAAGTAATTTTCCATATTTTTGCTCACAATGACTTGATAATGTCTGAATTTTGACTGAATTTCTGGGTATATACATCTTCCCTATCTGAGAGATTTTGTTAAATAACATAAAGTCTATGAAGCATATACATTACTAGTTTTCATCCTTTTCCTTCCCCTTCTCTGTATCATCTTGCTCCATACGTAATCCCCCAATGCCCCAAACTAGTGTATGCCTAGTCCTGACCTCTCGAACTCCAGATTGTGATTTCCAGCTGCTGGCCGGTCTTATCCAGATGAAGTTCCTGGACAATGCAAAGCAGCATCTATAAAACTGAACTTACCTTCCCTCCGAAAGTCTCCTTGTGTTCTCCTTTCTTGGTGATCAACAGCGATACTAAAAGGCAGCTACTGTTATTGCTTGCTTGCTTCTTGTTAAGAATGTCTTAGGCCATTCATAGAATATCTCACTTATTACTGCCACCGTTTTCCCTGCTAATCAGAGAAATTTTGGTTTGACTTAGATTCCTCCCTTTTAATTATCTCTTAGGACCTTCTTCCTCCCACTTCCAACTTTTGGTTTTGAAAAATTTTTTTTTTTTTTCCTTTTTGTCTTTTTTCGTGACCGGCAATGGATCGCAACCCTCAGTGTCGCGCCCGTACCGGACCGGGACCGGCAACGGGATCGCAACCCTCGGTGCTGCGCCCGCACCTCGCTCAGCCAGTGAGTGGCCGGTCTGTATGTGGGATCCGAACCCTTGGAGCGCCACGCTCCCAAGCGGCGCACTGTAGCAGTGCGCCACCGGTCCGGCCCTGAAAAATTTTAAACCTACATAAATATTGAAAGAACAGTATAACGAAAACCCATAACCCCTTCACCTAGATTTGCTGCTTTATCTTTCTCTCTGTCTGTCTCTCTATCTCTATCTATCTATTGATGTGTCTATCTCAGGTGATTTACGTGGTGTATATAAACACACAATTTTTCCTGAACTATTTGGAAGTAAGTTGTAGATATCATGACATTTCATCCCTAAAGTTTTCAGCATGTATCTCTTAAGAACAAGGACATTCTCTTAAATTACCACAATATCTTTATCACGTTGAGAAAATTTAACAATGATTGCCTAATTTTATGCAATATACAGTCTATATTCCAATTTCCCCAACTGTACCAATAAAGTCCTTTATAACTTTTTCTTTCTTTTTTTTTTTTTTAATTTTTGATCCAGGATCCAATTAGTTATGACTCAGTGCATTTAGTTGGTGTATCTCTTTGATCTCCTTTACTTTAGAAAAGTTACTCTACCCTTTTTTCTTGATTTTTTTTTTTCAGGCCAGTGGTTTTGTAGAATGTTCTATAATTTATGCAGTAGATTCAAGTTAAGATTTTTGGCATAAATACTACATAAGGGATGTTGTTTCCACATCAGTGCATCATATCAAAAGGTTCAGAATGTCGAATTGATTGATCACTGGTGTCTGTCAGATTTCTCCATTGTGAAGGTATATTTTCTCTTTGTAATTAATAAGTAATATGTGAGATGATACTTTGAGTCGGTATGAATAGTCTGTTCCCCAATAACCTGTTACCAAATGGTTTGATGATTTATTGATGTTCCTCATCTGAATCAACTATTACATTCGTGGTTGCAACATGGTGATTTTCTGACTTACGTATTAGCTGACATTCTTCTGAAAAGAAGAGCTTTCTTTTCTTTGTACCTCCCCTCCCCTTTTGGAGTAACACTATGCATTAAAGGGTTCCTCTTGTCCATTGCGTTGTACTTTATTAACACAATAAACGTTTAGATGGTCATATTGACCCAAATGTGGCCAATGGGAGCCCTTCAAGCTGTATTTTTTTTTTTTTTGTAGCTTGCCAGTAAGGGGATCCAAACCCTTGACCTTGGTGTTGGCTTCTGTGCCCATGTGTCTCCATCAGTTTTTGAGCATGTCCTTTTTTTCTGTTGTAACAAGATGTTCTTCACTCCTCCTTTCATGCATTTCATCATTTCTCAAAGGAGCTTCATTTCCCTTTAGTAAGAAAAGTATTTAGAAATTGAGATTTGGGTGCTCATATGTTCACGGTTACTGCTCTCCCAGGTACTGTCTACTCTATCTTTGGATACTTCTTTCCTGCCTGTTATTTCATGGTCACTGTCTCTGTCCTGGCTTGTACTTTTATTGTTTCTGGACAGCTGCAATAACCCCTCTCTGGTCTACTTACTTCCATGGTTTTCCTTCTCTGTTTCATCCTTCATGCAGCCATTGGAATTCTCTTCCTAAGCCACAGTTGAGATCATCTAAAAAATATCCTCAAAAACCTTTGGTGAACCTTTGGTAGTTATAGAAAAATTGTTCCTTTTCTTTAGCATGGCTCTCAATACGCTTCAAAGTCTCGGAAATACCTGCTGGAATTTCCAGCCTTAGAGCTCTCTCTGTACCCTTTATGTATTTTAGCTGACAAGACTATCTGTTTCCTAAAATTTTCATATTTCTGTATGTTTGGTCCTGGAAGTTCTCAGGCATAGAAAACCTTTCCTTTAATTCCAGCTCTATCTTATTCTGATATAAATATGTTTTATTCTCCAAAGTCTGCTTAGTTGCTGTTTTCTCCAATAGGCCTTTTTCAATTCTCTGGTCATACATAATTTGTCTTTTCATTGTACTTTGCCTAAATCTCTATTTTATCATATTTCATCTATTGTACTATTTTAACTGTCTATTGCCTCCATTAAAACACATGCTTTACCTGTAAGAACCAGGTTCTACTCACCTTTATCTCTCCTCATATCCAGCACAGTGTTTTCTCATGGTGTGCATTCTAAAGGCTTGCTGAGAGGGGCAAGCTGGAGAGACAGCTCCAGTCCAACCCAAGGAATTGGTGGAACTTCTTATGTTGTGAGCTTCCATGCTCCAAACGTGAAGTTTCTACTGCTTGGAGCCTAAGATTGTAGTAACACCCTCTCTTACTCTTCATTTAGAATAATGACAACTGAGAGTTACCTGTTCTCTGTTCCCATCAGCTTTGTGAATACTTGGATCACCTGCCTTTACTGACTTAGTATTATAGTTGACTTCTTATCAGTTTGCCTCAAAATTAAACAGTTTGTTGTACTACTTTTTTTTTTTTTTATAACAAAAGAATTCCTATGTCTCACATGCATTATTTACATCAGGGCTCAGAAAACTTTTTCTGTAAAGGATCAGATAATAACTATTTTATAATTTTTATTTTTAACAGCTGACTGATGTAGAGACTGAACCCTGAAACTTGGTGTTTTTAGCACAAAGCCCTAACCAACTGAGCTAACTGGCCAACCCAGATATTAACTATTTTAGAGTTTGTGGGACATATGGTCTCTGTCTCATTTACTCAACTCTGTTGTTGTAGTGCAAAAACAGCCATGGATAATGTATACATTAATGGGTGTTGCGTGTTCCAACAAAACATTATTTATGGACACTGAATTTGAATTTGATATATTTTCATTTGTCATGAAGTATTCTTCTTTTATTTTATTATTATTATTTTTTTCCTTTTTGTCTTTTTTCATGTCCGGCAACGGATCGCAACCCTCAGTGTCGCGCTCGTACCGGACTGGGACCGGCAACGGGTTCGCAACCCTCGGTGTCGCGTCCGCACCTCGCTCAGCCAGTGAGCGGGAACCGGTCTGTATGTGGGATCCGAACCCTCAGCAGGAGTGCCACCGCGCTCTCAAGCGGTGCACTGTAGCAGTGTGCCACTGGGCCGGCCCCTTCTTTTATTATTTTTTAAAGCTATTTAACTATGTAGAAATCATTGTTACTTAGCTCATGAGCTGTGTAAAAACAAGCTTCTGGTTGAATATGGTCTACAGGCCATAGTTTGTTGATTCCTGGTTTAAATCATGACTGTTCTAAATTTCTTATCTTAAGTTGGGCTAACTCTTATTTGACTATAAGACGTGTAGCAGTGAATAATTGCTTTGCTAAGAGTATGTCCTTGAGAGTGTAATGTCCTTGAGAGTTTCAAAAGTGGAACATTTTAAAATCAATTTGAGTCTGAAAGTGTAGAAATATGTTAGAATTTCCTATTGGAATTTATAGCAAAATTTATTAGAACTGGATAGTATTGGATCTTATTTAAGATAGTGACTAAGCTCCATAAAAGACCTTGTTAAATAGTTTGTGGAGAAAATAAGTGAAAGGCCAAAGTATAGACAATAACTTAAAATCAAGATTATTCATTTGTATCATTGCTTACATGTACTTTGAAGTTATAGTCTGCCCTCTGATAATCACTTTAAAGAGTAAGATCTAACTTTAAGGAAGAGTTAAGGAATGTTGGAGACCAAAGGATAGATAAGAATTAGACTGACAAAAAATTCCTTCTTGAGCTCAGGTATTTTTGTCTCAATTATGTAACATTAAATCTATTGAGCATGAACAATATGTAGCAATTTTTGATTACAGTGTCTTCCATCTTAAAAATTACCAAAAAATATCGAACATAATGCAATGTATTCAAAGTCATTAAAACATGTAGGACATATTCATAAATAAATATCTGGAACAATGTTCATGGTAAGTTAAGTGAACAAAAGTTAACAAAACTGTTTATTTTCCCATCTGGGAAGGGACAAATAAGTTTAAATACAAATAGGTTGGATGAATATACACGAAAGCATTAATAGTGGTATTCAACTGGTGATGGGTGTACGGACATATAAACATTTTATATGTCTATCTTAATCTGTTATTTTACGCTGAAATTTTAGTGCCTTTGTATTATAACAAAATCATTTTAATTAACAAATTGGACAACTAGTTCTCTAGAATTCATGATATCATCTAAGATTGAGTCAGTAATTGTATTTTAAAAGCATCAGGTAATACTTGATTTCATTAGGGACTTTAAAAAAACAAAACAAAATGCTGAAATTCCCTTAAGCTTTTTTCGTTTGCAACCATTTTCAGGGTGATGATGATGCTTATCTGTGCATTCGTGAAGATCAGACCGTGCACATACAGCCTGCCCATTTGACAGGACGAAGTCACCCTGTAATGGACTCCAGGGTAGGTGTGAAAATTCTGGGAACTATGGCTGTGCTGCAAGTTTAGTCTCCAACGCCCACAGTTAGCAGCCCAGCCTTATCAGGAGACTGGGCCTGGCAGCCGTGTTCCTCTCTCATAATGACACTGGGAATCTTTATTTATGTATTTTTTTGGTGACTGGCTGGTATGAAGATCTGAACCCATGGCGTTGGTCCGTAGTGTTGCAACACGGTGCTCTGACCAACTTAGCTCACCAGCCATTCCCCCTGGGAAGCTTTTCAACACTTTGGAAAGCTCGAGACCAGTTTCTTTTCTAGAAAAAGATAAATTCTTGCTTGTGCCACTTAAATCCTTTTTGTTGCGTCTTACAAAAAGATGTTTTATGGTTTGTTAAGATGGTCAGAACATCGGCCCCCTTTCAAAAGCGTACAGACAAGTTTTTAAGAAGTTTATGTTAGTGACAGAATTTCTGCCTAGTGAGAAGGAAGAGCACACGTGGCAAAGACTGGTGCCTTGGGCAGTTGTCTTAAGTGCCATTTGTTGGCATCTGGGTCAAAGCCGGCCCTGTGGCTCCCTCGGGAGAGTGCAGCGCTGGGAGCGCAGCGGCTGGAGCGCCGAGGCCACGGGTTCAGATCCTATATGGGTATGGCCGGTGCGCTCACTGGCTGAGCGTGGTGCAGGCGACACCAAGCCAAGGGTTCTGGTCCCCTTACCGGTCACAAACAAACAAACAAACAAAAAAAGGTGGGCTATTTCTGGTAGAGAAGTGTCTTTTTCATAGGGCAATAGACAAGCAAAGGAGCTCTGAAGGAGCAGTAGCTATCACTTAATGACACAGCAAATGAATTCTAATTGAGCAGTAGCTATCACTTAATGACATAACTGTGCATAGGTTTCCTGTGGGGTTGACTCCCACAGCTGGCCTGGAACTTCTCCCCATGGTGTGTTGCATTTTGGCCACTAGGGTATTACTGGTTAATTGTTTCTGCAATGTTTTTGATTGTGTGCTAGTGGCTAGATGGAGTTAATACATCTGCCAAAGTTCCTAACCTGGGTAGCGAAATTGTGGGTTTTTGTTTTTTTTTTTAAAAAGATGACCAGTAAGGGGATCTTAACCCTTGACTTCTTGTTGTCAGCACCACACTCTCCCAAGTGAGCCATGGGCTGGCCTGAAATTGTGGGGTTTTGGCTCAAAGTAAAAGTAATATTTTTGCCAAGTGGGATAAAGGACAAATTAATTAGAAGAAAATGTTTCTTGTTCTCTTCAAAGTGGAAGTGGAAAAGCAATGGCACTGTAGACAAAACATGCATATAATTTAGAGAAAGGAAATTGAGCAGGGCAGGACATTTTGATCATGTCTTATTTTTAGCAAATCTTTGGAAAGTGCTGAGGAGACCCTTTGTGTGTGTTTGTAGGGTACTCTTGAGGATATGGCTTGGAGATTGGCGGATGGTATTATGCAGTGTTCTTTCAGAAGAAATATTACACTTCCTGGGGTTAAGAATAGATTTGGTCTAAACACAAGCTACTACATATTTCTAGCAGATGGTGCAGCTAATGATGGTGAGTTTATTGATAAGACTATCATTTCAAGTTTTCTTTTCTCTCTTCCTTCCTCCCTTTCCCCTCTCTTTTGAAGAGACTAATATAATTGCTCACACTTGTGAGGAGTTATTACCCTTTTCTATTTTGCCTGAAAATTTGACTTTTGGTTAGCCTTCTAGCTTTATTTCCCCAGAAACTAGCCATAGGTGGAGGGTCCATTATGATATAATGGACTTAGCCTTCTAGCTTTATTTCCCCAGAAACTAGCCATAGGTGGAGGGTCCATTATGATATAAGGCAACATTGCTTGTGATCAAAATGGCCGGGGATTGGTAAAATGCATTTAAACTAGAAGAGCT
>NW_007729950.1:10274-12561 GCF_000696425.1 Galeopterus variegatus | reverse complement strand
TTAGCCTTCTAGCTTTATTTCCCCAGAAACTAGCCATAGGTGGAGGGTCCATTATGATATAATGGACCAACATTGCTTGTGATCAAAATGGCCGGGGATTGGTAAAATGCATTTAAACTAGAAGAGCTAGAAACGTGTTGTAGGCCATGTCTTTGGGCTTCCCTTAGTATAGTGACATTGACATGTCCTTTGCAGGGGCCCTAGAAACAGTGCCTTTGGGATTGTTGCAAGAGATATTGGCTCTTGTGGGAAAACCTGCCCAATATGAATCTCACCTTCTTAGACCTGCTTCTTCAGGGAGGTGGGGAGGAGGTAAAGAGAATAGTTCCTGGACAGCTGAGTAAACTGCTGCAAGATCTAACATTGAAGGAGAATGCTTCTCTGTGCTCTGCTGGTGTGGTATGTTTCCTGTCCCACATCTTTCTAAGTGAATCTGATGCCAAGGGCAGCCTAAGGTAGTTTTATGAGTGTGAATGTTTAGTTTATCCTTAAGAATGCCCTGGTGGGTATTGCAACAAATATTAGATTTGGATTAGATTTTGTTGAAGATCATGGTTAATAATGTAGTGAGGAATTGCAGGAGATACCAAGGTAGTATTTAGTGACTCAACTCTCTGGAGATAATATTGCCCCCAAACCTTGAGAACATAGCCTACTTTGAAAGTGAGAAGGTGGGCATATAGAATGGAGAGTCAGGGGGTCAGGAAAAGGCAGAGGAAGATCAAGAAATGTGGTGCAGGCAAAATTGTGAAAAGCCTAGAATATTCTATCATGTGGTTTAGATTTTCTATTATTGGTAAAGTGAATCCCCAAAAAGTTTTGAAGCAGGATAAAATATCATAATCTTTTTAACCCATATAAATGTAAAATGTACCCAATTTCAGTGAAATCTCATAAAGCTCTATCCTTTTAAAGCCTTTTTCTACCTGTTGTTTTCTCCAGAATGGTGACATTGTCCTATTCTGGGATTAGCAGTCATGTGAAATGCTGAATGATTAAACTGAAAGATAGAGATCACTTGCATGAATAAGTAATTTACAATTAGGATATCTACCAATTTAAATAATTAACAAAGTAGAGACCCTGTTATCACATGACCTGTTATTTAAACAATTTAGGAAAACTACAGGTCACATAATACTGTGGAGTCTTGTACTAAGCACGAACTCAATCTCCTATTATAAGGAACCATACAGTGGAACTCAAAAATTATAATGGACTCCGCTTTCAAGAAGTTTAAGTTCACGTTTAGTCCAGAGCTCTACAGTGAGTTAGAGTTTAAAAAACACTTTTCTTCCAGCTTGTCTCTCAGGCTCATTGAGAATGTGGTCTCTTTTTCATCACTACTGCTTGAATAATGCAGGATTTTTAGCTTCTTCAGTGCCTTTCTTGTCATTTTTTGTTTTCTTGGTCATTTTCTTTTTTGACATTTTTGTAACTCCTGATGGTTATTGTCCCTTTCTTCTCGACACTCTGTTCTCTAGGCATTCATTACATAAAATTCTTCTCTTTTTCTAATTTATCTCTGGTCTTGTCTGTTATGATAAGCTATGGCATTGTAGTATTTGCTGAATGAATAACCATGCATCCTAACACCATTTTTTGAAAAGTCCATTTTTCCCTCCACTACTTCAAAAGCCGCTTTATTATACATTAAAAACCTATCAATAAATCAAACTATTTCTAGCTTATCTGTTCTTCCATTTATTTATTTGTCTATTTCTGCACTAGTTGGAATTACTATTCCTTTATAATAGGTTGTGGATTTTGATAGAACATGATTTTTCTCCTGGCCTTCTTGTTCAAGAATTCTTGCCTCTTCATTGTGTATCTGTTCTTCTAGATGAACTTTAGAAATGATTTGTCAAATACTGTTAAAAAATCCTCTGGAATTGTGATTGAAATTGCAATGAAATTTTAGGTTAATTTGGGGAATTAACTCTTTGCAATAGTGAGTCTTCCTGTTCAGGAATATATTGGGATATTCCATTTATTAATATTGCATATGTGTGTCTTTTAGTGAAATGTTATGGTTTTCCTTATATCTTCATACAGGGCTTATGTATTTTTTGTTGCTTCGCTTCTAGATATTATATAGTTTTCTAAAACAAATTATTGTGAATGAGATTTTTTTTTTCCTTTTTGTCTTTTTTACTGACCGGTAACGGGATCACAACCCTCGGTGTCGCGCCCGTACCGGGGACCGGCAACGGGATCGCAACCCTCAGTGTTGCGTCCGCACCTCGCTCAGCCAGTGAGCAGGAACCGGTCTCTACATGGGATCCGA
>NW_007729950.1:7910-9960 GCF_000696425.1 Galeopterus variegatus | reverse complement strand
GGCGGGAGCGCCGCTGCGCTCCCAAGCGGCGCACTCTCCAGTGCGCCACCGGGCCGGCCCGTGAATGAGATGTTTTTAATACATGTTCTAAATTAGTTGGTGTATAGGAAAGTTATTGATTTTAGAATATTTATCTTGAATTTAGCCACCTGGTTTTCAGTTGATTATCCAGGATTTACTAGATAAATGTCACATCATGTGCAAATAACAACAGATTAACGGCCCTCATTTTCTTTCTTGTCACATTGCATTGTCTAGTTCTCCCAGAATACGTAGAATGGCAGAGGTGGTGTGGCAACCATTCTCGTGTTGTTCCTGATTTAATGTGAATGCCTCTGATATTCAGTGTTGAGTGACTTTGTTGTGTTTTCCTGGTGGATCTCCTTTACTGTGTTGAGGAAATGTTCTTCTGTTCTTAACTTTACTCAGAATTTGTATCATGAGTGTGTGCTGAATTTCATCTCATGTTTTTTGGGCAGCTACTGGGATGATATTTATCATTGCTTTTATAGATTTCTGGCTGGTGAATGATCCTCACATTCCTGGGATAAACCTTACTTAGTCATGTTTTATTATTCTTTGAGTACACTTCTGATTTGATTCACTAATATTTTATTTAAGGCTTTTGCATTTATATTCATAAGTGATTTTGTTCTATAGTCTGTGTGTGTGTGTGTGTGTGTACTTGTGTGAACGCATAAATGTTTAGTTTTGGTTTCAGTGTTATGTTAATCTCATAGAATGATTTCCATCAGGACCACACTCTCCCAAGTGAGCCATGGGCCAGCCCGGAAGATCTCTAGAAGAGTTTAAATAAAATAAGAATTTTTAAAATAAAAAAAATTCTATTAATATTCTCCACAGTTACTACTTCTTCTTTGGTTGATTTTTGTAATTCTGTCTTTTCCTAGAAATTCGTTAATTTCATTTAGATTTTGAAAGTTGTTGGCTGATTTAAAGTTGTATATAGCATTTCCATTTAATTATAAGAATATCTCCTACATCAGCAGCTATGTCACCCTTTTAATTTCTGCCATTGTTTGTGATGTTTCATTTGTCTTGTGGTCAGAGTTGCCAAAAACTCAATTGATTTTATTGGCCTTTTATAAGCTTGATTTTTCTGATTATAAGGCTTACTAATTTAGGTTCTACCTTTATTTTTAGTCTATTTTCCCATCTGGTTTCCTAGGTTATTTTTATTGTTTTAAATGCACCTTGAATTAAATGATTACTTCAATACTTTGTCTTTTTTTTTTTTTTTTAAGGAAATTCTTTTAAGGTGATAAAAACTTCTTTTGAATAGTACCTCGATTGCATCACATCTGCTTTGATATGAAATGTCTTCATTGTTATACATCTCTAAGATATGATTTTAGTTTTGATTTCCTATTTAACCTAAAAGTTATTAAAAAGAATAGTTTTATAAATATCTATGGGGATCATTTTTCCCCTAGCTTTTGTTGTTAATTTTTAATTTTGTTGCATTTTGGGCAGATGATGTAACCTGTATCCTATAGAATTATTTCTTCTTGGAAATCATTGAGATGTTGTGTGTGGCCTAATATTTATTATTCGTTTGGGACAAAGTTTCATATAAATCTGTTATATCAAATTTTTAAATCAGATGAATCAGTTGTAATATCGCCTTTTTCATTTCTAATTTTTGTTATTCAGATCTTCTTTCTTCTTTTTTTTGTTAGCCAGGCTAATGGTTTGTCAATTTTGTTTATCTTTTCAAAAACCAACTTTTTGATTCTTTGATCTTTTGTATTGTTTCTTGGGTTTCAATTTCATTAAGTTCTGCTCTGATCTTAATGATTTCTTTCTATCTGCTAACTTTAGGTTTGGATTGTTCTTGTTTTTCTAGTTCTTTAAGGTGTAGTGTTAGATTGTTCACTTGCCATCTTTCCATTCTTCTGAGGTGTGCATTTAATGCAATAAATTTCTCCCTTAAGACTGCTTTTGCAGTATCCCACAGGCTTTGGTATTATGTATCATTATTTTCATTAGTTTCAATACATTTTTTGATTTCCTGCTTGATTTCTTCTTG
>NW_007729950.1:6233-7609 GCF_000696425.1 Galeopterus variegatus | reverse complement strand
TTGGCAGGAGGTTTCACAGTGCTCAGGTTTGACCCTCTGGCTAACTAAGGTGTGGCTGTGTCTGTCAATTTGGTATGGCTACCCCTGTGACTGCTCAGTTGGCCTCTAGTGTTTCATGTGTGTGTTTGCCTCGGGTCTTGGGCCTCTCCAGGGAGCCTCCTCTCTGGTCAGCTTGGACTCTACTGGGCTGCTGGATCTCGGGACGGTACCGCAGGGTGTGTGATCTCTTTTGAGCTTCCACTTCCCGTGTAGAACTTCTCTCTCTTCCGTGCGCTCTGGCCCTGGGTGCTGGATTACGCCCTGCCAGCCCCACAGGGTATGTGTGTTCTGCCGAGTCTCCGCCTCCCTATCCAGACGTTTTCCTGCTCTGTGCGCACTAGGTGGGGCTGTTGGACCTTGCAGTGGCGGCCCGCAGGGTGTCTGTTTTCTGCTGAGTCTCTGCCTCCTTAGGTGGATGCCTCCCGACTCTGTGCGCTCAGTACTGGGCTGGGGCGTGTCTTCTGCAACCCTCGTCTATCAGCCGGGACTTCAAGCCCCTGCTCAGCACCGCCCCACTCAGGAAGACTTTCAAGTTTCTACTAGGCGCAGACTGCCGGTCGCTCTGGGTGCCTTTGTAGCACTGAGTAGGGCTTTCTCTGGACTTCTCACCTTCCTCCTGGTATTGTGGTTATTTGTGTAGTTGCCTTGTCTCCCACACCAGGGCGTGCACTCCTCGGGGGAGGAGCCCACTGCACACAGTTCCTCTTTGAATCCGCCCGGCGCCCACCCGCAGTCAGCTCTCTGGCAGGTTCAAGCGAGCTTGGGAGCGCTCCGGCCACACCTCTCCCAACCAGAAATTGGTTAGGGGTTCTTCCGAACTTATGGCCACAAAGATGGTATCTGCCTCCCGGAAACAGGAAGTTTACCTGAGGCCGGAGCCCAGGGTGCAGTGGAGTGACAATCTGGCTGGCCTCCTCTTCCCTGCCCTCCCGACACTGGCCAGGGGCTCCCCACGCCACCAGCCCCGCCAGAGATCCATGGGGGGAGTGGGATGGGAGGCCGGTCCGCAGGCCCCAGAAGGCCCCGCGCCGGGGCAAGCAAGTGGCAAGGCTCAGTGAGGAGCCGCACTGAGCGAGGAGAGCAGGCCTGGCCGAGCTGGCCGGCTCCGCCCCCACCCGAGAAAATGGAGGCAGCCCTTGTGCCGGTGACTGGCCTGGTGTGGCCGGCAGAAGCCGGGCAGGCGTCTGCCCTGCAAGCAGGGCCGGGCTGGGGGTCACTCACAGAGCTGGGCCGGCCAGAGGCTTCCTCTCCACTTCTGCGTCGCCGCCGTCACCTTGGGCTGCTCACTCGGTCCCGCGGCATGGCTCGGGCGCTCTCAGGAATCTTCTTTTGTGTCG
>NW_007729950.1:0-5279 GCF_000696425.1 Galeopterus variegatus | reverse complement strand
CAGCACAGCACACACTTCTCAGGCTCGCACTGTCTTCTGGCGCCCCCGCTCCAGACCCGTCACCATCTTGGTCTTTCTTGGAGTCCCAGATTTTTTTAAAAATTGCATATTTACTCTCAAGGATTATATTTGACATTTTCAATAACTTTTTGAACATATTAACAGTTAATTACTTTGACATATTGTTTTGCTTATCTCTTGCATACCATCAGTTCTTATACCATAGCTTCTCCTTATTTCGATTTCTCTCTTGGTTGGCTAAATTATTTCCTTAGCTTCTTTCAAAAAGGCTGTGTTCCCTTGCATATATCTTTATGTTGCTTTTGCATAAGAGTGATATATCTGTTGATATTTAATTATTTTTTATTACCTTAAGAAGGTTCGTTTCCACACCATGCCCATCTCTCAATTCTTTCTCTGTTGAGGAGATAATTCTTCTTTGTCATCTTTTTAAAAAAATATTTTAAAAACTTTCAGGTCGAGTTTATAAGCACTCTCAGCAGCCTTTGATTACATATGAAAAACATAATGTGACAGACTATCCAAAGAACATAGGAGGATCCCATTCTTTGCTCCTCCTGAAGGTTCATGGTAAGTTACATATGCAGTATTATTACTACTTTGTGGAATAAACTTCCCTGGTGACTCAGTGCTGGCTGTATTAGCAAATTTTTATAAGTTTTTTATGTTTAAATATTAACATTTGCAGGTAGCATCATTTATCTTAATGTTTGCTAATTTTTATTAAAAATGGAAAATAGGGCTAATTCAGTGGTTTTAACCCTGGCTGCACATTAAAAGCACCAATAGAGTTTTTAAGACATCTATGATCTTAAAAAAGTATCCTAATTGTTTCTAACAGCAGCCAAAGTTAATCACTGGGTTAATTAATATAACTTTTATGAGACCTTAATTTTTGACATTTATTAAAATAAATGCTAATAGAAGAATGGTCTGTGATTTTGATTAACAGTAGTATGGTTTCTAAGATAGTTTTGTTGTTGAAGAACTAATCAATGTACAGGTATTTGAGGATATACAAAGTACTCAGTGCTATACTTAGGTATCAAATGTGGTACTTAATGAGGAATGAATCCAAGTTGGAAGAACTGTAACCTGAGAACAAGGCTCACAGATGCTCTGGTTCTACAGATGAAAACTGATTACATTTNTTAGGTATCAAATGTGGTACTTAATGAGGAATGAATCCAAGTTGGAAGAACTGTAACCTGAGAACAAGGCTCACAGATGCTCTGGTTCTACAGATGAAAACTGATTACATTTGAAAAGTAGCCTGGCTTATTGTTGAAAAGATGGGATTTTAAAGTAGGGGAATGTATACTATACAATTGTAAAATATCAGTATTTGGGGGGAGCTTTCCTTATTGGATATATTCCCTTTATATTCTCCAGAGTTATCCATTTTAGTAGAGTTTCCATAATATTATCACAGTTAAACTTGAAAATAACGTTATTGTTGTTAATTTGCTTCTATTCATGTTGTAGCTCCAGTTTAGCAGTAATTGGATCAGAAATAATGTGCCTATTGTTTTTCATTGATTTTTGGAGTGAGATATGAGAAGATACTGAAATAAAAGAGGTTGTATTAGTCTAATAGTTAAGAACCCAGTTGCTAAAGCCAGACCAGGTCTGTCTCGACTTTGTAACTTTGGGCAAGCTACTTAACTTCTCTATGCCTCAGTTTCCCCATCCAGCAAAACTGAAAAAATAATTGTAACTATGTCATAAGATGGTTGTGAAGACCAATTAGAGTGATACATGTATAGCCCTTAGAGTGCCTGGCACGTAATAAGAGCCGTGGAAGTGTTAGCTGTTAGAAGTAGTAATAGTGGTAAAAACTATGATGTTTCGGGTCTTTTTTGGTTATACTTATGTCGGCTGAATGAATTTTGCTGGTTGTTTATATTTTCTGAACTTTTGGCTTGGCCATTTAAGGAACAGCTTAATTAGCTTGTGATGTCAACCATTGTACTTTTCTCACCCGTAGGTGCTTTCATGTTTGTGGCATGGATGACTACTGTTAGCATAGGTGTACTGATTGCCCGGTTCCTCAAACCTGTATGGTCAAAAACTTTCTTCCTCGGTAAAGCAGTTTGGTTTCAGGTACGTGGGGGGAAAAACAATGCAATTTCCATATTATTTGAACATTGCAACATATGAAGTATGTGTGTTTTGTTGTTTTTTGTTTCTGTAGTTACAATTGTTGTAGGTTTGGGATCCTCTTTTTTCTCTTCAGTTTGCTAACCAATTCAGAGCAGACACAGGATGCTTGATGGAGATCAAAATGCAAACAGCTTTATGAAGAGTCAAGCTGTATTGGAGAACATGTCAGGGCCATGTGTATCCCTTTGTAATATAGACTTTGGGACCCAAATGATCCTTACTTACACATCTATTTGTGGGAGGAGGTGCTGGAAGAACATTCACCCACTGCACTGAATAAAGAATAAAGGTGGGTCAAGGAAGGCAGGAGAGCAGAAGAAAGAAACAATGGGTGCTCCCTGCATTTCAGAGCAGGGGTCTGTCCTCTGGTTGATGGACCAGTGAGTGCTAGATTATCTGTAACTCTTCAGCCAACATCATCTCCCTCCTGTGTGGGTAGGAAGAGAAAGTGCAAGTGTTCTTTTTCCCGTTCTGGCCCCTTCCCCTCGGATGGGGAGGCAGTCTCCTAACAGAAACATAAGCAGGAGTCACTAAGCACCCTTTGGAAGGAAGCAAAACAAACCTTGTCTTTCATGGCTCCTGGAGTATAGATATTTGCATATATAGCGGAAGATCACTGAGTATGTGTTGAGTTAGAATGGACACACCTGTTCATAGAAAAAATACTGCTTATGGAACAGTTTGACTTTATAAGAGGGTATCCCTGACACTGTATAAATTTGCAGCTTTTAAGATTTACCTTATCTAACCTCATTTATCACTATTGGCTGGCAGGGCCAATCTGTTTTATTTGTTCTCCCTGCTGACACATACCTTGCTGCTGCCTGTGCCTGCCTCTGGTTCTGTGCTCACATGCTTTCTCATTTGTGTGTGCTTTCTCATTTGTGTGTGCTCTCTCATATGTGCGTGCTCTCTCATATGTGCGTGCTCTCTCATATGTGCGCGCTCTCTCGTTGGTGTGTGCTCTCTCATATGTGCGTGCTCTCTCATATGTGTGTGCTCTCTCATATGTGTGTGCTCTCTCGTTGGTGCATGCTCTCTCATATGTGTGTGCTCTCTCGTTGGTGTGTGCTCTCTCATATGTGCGTGCTCTCTCGGTGCGTGCTCTCTCATATGTGTGTGCTCTCTCATTGGTGCGTGCTCTCTCGTTGGTGTGTGCTCTCTCATATGTGTGTGCTCTCTCGTTGGTGCGTGCTCTCTCATATGTGTGTGCTCTCTCGTTGGTGCGTGCTCTCTCGTTGGTGTGTGCTCTCTCGTTGGCGCGCGCTCTCTCGTTGGTGCGCGCTCTCTCACTGGTGCGTGCTCTCTCGTTGGTGCGCGCTCTCTCACTGGTGCGTGCTCTCTCGTTGGTGCGTGCTCTCTCATATGTGTGTGCTCTCTCACTGGTGCGTGCTCTCTCACTGGTGCGCGCTCTCTCGTTGGTGCGCGCTCTCTCACTGGTGCGTGCTCTCTCGTTGGTGCGTGCTCTCTCACTGGTGCGTGCTCTCTCGTTGGTGCGTGCTCTCTCACTGGTGCGTGCTCTCTCACTCTCTCATCTGCTCACGTGGATATTCCCAACTGGAAAACTCTTTATGTCTTCTCTCTAAGAGTCAGTATATTCCACTGCCTTTAAAACTATGATGTGTGTGTGTGTGTATGTATAAACGTATACAGGGTGTGTAGGGTGTGTGTGCACGTGATGTATAGGGTGTGTGTGCACGTACGTGTGTATATAGAGAGTGACGTATACATAGACATAGGGAGACTGTATGTCCTACTTTCCCCAGGATAGTTTTGGCCTAGACACTTATCTTGGCATAATCAATTAACAGTGCCTGTTTTCACTCTTAATCTCTTGATTTGTACAATGAATTACACATTTTATATATTTTTTGCTTATCTACTCAATTATATTTAAGCTCCTCCGGAGACAGTATTTTCTGATTCCCTGCCATCTCACTGCCCCTGGTATAGAACTGTACTTGGTGGTAGAGCTTAATAAGTATCTTTGGAAGGAAATGAAGAGCTTGGCAAGTAAGCGTGCTCTGGGTGTGGAGTGTTCATTCTTGCTGCTCTGTGCGGGTGAAGTCTTGGCAAGTACATTTGAATGATGAGGATTGGCAGCTAAGGGCTTCCTTTAAAGTGCAGTGGAAGACCGAGGGGTTTTTTACCGACCACTGACTGTGATTAGGTGTCAGTTGAGTGCGTGCCTTCAGTGAATCTCACCGTGATCTTCCGTTGTGACACCAGCTCCTCTCTCTCTCAGAGTTAACCGTCTGCTCGCTTTGTCATCTCACCTTGCAGGTGCACCGGATGCTCATGCTCACCACGTCTGCCCTCACCTGCGTTGCTTTCGTTTTGCCTTTTATATACAGAGGAGGCTGGAGTTGGGTAACTATATGTTGAACAGGATGTTTTTATAAAAATTCCTTTAGATATCAAAGAAGATTGCTGTTTTATTCTCAAAGGATGGGTAAAAAGATATTCATGTTTCTACATGTGTCCCTCTTTCTTTCCTTTTTGAATCGTCTGATGACTCCTTTACATGGTTGGGGGTCAGGTGTGGGGTGAAGATGTCACTGCAGACGACTTGGGAATGAAATGTATTTTTAGGCTGCATTAAAGGTTATATACACACTATAGCTTTAGTGAGTTTTTCTCACTGTAGAGTGGTAAAAATTCAAAGTGTGATGTTTGAGGAACATGAACAATGTAAGTAGTTTTCTCTAATTACTACTATGATTACCACTGAGCTAATGTAAGTAGTAGTCCTACTATGTGACTGGCTGTGCTAGGAGCTTCACAGGTGTTATCAAATTCAAATCTCAAATGAAGTAGGTATTAATAGTAATCCCTTGTCATAAATGAAGAAACTGAGGCTTATTCCCAAATGTTTATCTCCAGCCCAGCCCTCCTCCCTGGCTTGAGACACACACATCTAGCTCATGTAAAGCTCAGGACCTCTATTTGCATGTCTATGACGTCTCAAATTTAGCGTGTCCAAAGTAGAATTCCTGATCTTTTCTCCCTGTCCTCTCCACCTGCTGCCATCTCTGTGTTAGCTGTTGGAATTTCATCTTTAGACTACAGCCTTGGAATTATTCCTTTTTTTAAAG
>NW_007729949.1:214204-214799 GCF_000696425.1 Galeopterus variegatus | reverse complement strand
GCCCTCAGATGGAACCAACCCTCCCAACACCTTGATCTTGGACTTCTAACCTCCAGAACTATGAAACAATAAATTTCTGTTGTTCTAAGCCATCCAGTTTGTGGGACTTTGTTATGGCAGCCCCAGCAAACTAATACATGATAACTGGCTTACACAGTTGTGGGGCTGACTAAGCAGGTAAATCCATAGAGCAGGCAGTCAGAAAGGGAAAATCACAGCACCACTGGAGTTCCACAAGCACGGGCTGACGGTGTGGTCCACAGGCAGAATTTTTTCTCTCTTTTGGGGGAGCCTCACTCCTTCTTTTAAGGCCTTCCAACTAATCAAGCCAGGCTCACCAGACTATCCAAAATGATCTTCCTTACCTGAAGTCAGCCGGTTAAGGACTTTCATTAGATCTGCAAAATCCCTTCACAGCAACACCCAGATTAGTGTTTGATTGGATAAATGAGGGCTGTGGCGCAGCCAAGTTGACACATCAAAAAGCCATCCCATAGAGCTGTTGAGGGTGTGGTCATTGGCCCTTTTGCTCAAAGCGACACTGAAATATTTCCAGTCACAAGAATCAAAATTCCCATGTCAAGTGACTCATTTG
>NW_007729949.1:211951-212800 GCF_000696425.1 Galeopterus variegatus | reverse complement strand
CAGACTTGCTGCCCAAATTCTCACTCTGGGAATTTGGGCGAGGAGTGGAGCTTTATGGGGGGAGGGAGGACAGTAAGACGGGTATGGTTAATGCAGCGTGTGTTTTAGTGTTTTGCTTCGTCAACAATATCCACCAGAGGATTGCTTGATTTTTTTTGAGCTTATTTTTCCAGGGTTTAAAAAAATAAAAAATCTGGGCCGGCCCCGTGGCTCACTCGGGAGAGTGCGGTACTGGTAATGCCGAGGCTGCGGGTTCGGATCCTATATAGGGATGGCTGGTGTGCTTTCTGGCTGAGCGTGGTGCTGACCACACCATGCGGAGGGTTGCAATCCCCTTACCGGTCCAAAAAAAAAAAAAAAAACTCTAAAGAAGAAATCTACAAATAATGTTTCCATGTCAATATCTATTGATAGTAAGGAGCAGGTTTTGCAGGCTGACTGTGCTGGGCATTGTTCTAAGCAAGAGGTGCGTGTTACCTGCTTCATCTCAAATGGTGCGGGAGGAGGACCTGTTACCATCTGTGATCAGCAGATGACAGTGAGTTGCCGAGAGGTTTGCCCAGTGGTGGAGCTGGTTCAAGCCCAAGCCGCGAGCTGCAGCACCTGTGCTCCTAACTGACAAGTGACTGGCTAACCTGCTGCAGTTTAAGTTCAGTTTCACATGGTTTTTTTTTTTTTTTTTTGTCTTTTGTCTTTTTCCATGTCCGGCAACGGATCACAACCCTCAGTGTTGCCCCCGTACTGGACTGGGGACTGGCAACGGGATCGCAACCCACGGTGTTGCTCCCGCGCCTCGCTCAACCAGTGAGCGGGAACCGGTCTGTATGTGGGATCCGAACCCTCGGGCGG
>NW_007729949.1:199036-210951 GCF_000696425.1 Galeopterus variegatus | reverse complement strand
GTCTTGTTAATCAAAGTCTCTTTGCCAGGGAAGAAAAGAATTATGTGAACCGATTCTGGAAAGAAATCCATGTGGGAGACTTTGTGCATCTTCGCTGCAATGAGATCATCCCTGCGGACATTCTGCTGCTCTCCTCCAGTGACCCCGATGGGCTGTGCCACATCGAGACTGCCAACCTGGACGGAGAGACCAACCTGAAGCGGCGGCAGGTGGTCCGTGGCTTCTCAGAGCTCGTAAGTGACCCATGTTTCCAGGGAATCACAGGCATCATGGCCACACAGTGTCTCCTGTGCTGGCCCTCTGGGGTCAGAGCACCTGCATCTCCCCCTCTGTCAGGCCAGGCTGCTTTTGCTAGTAGATGAGACTGAGGGTCTGGGAGGACCCCTGCCCTACCTGAACCCACAACCAGCCTGTGGCTGTGGGGAGTAAGATTCAGTTTTTCTGACTCTGATTTCTACTGTACCCATGTGAGTTTCTCAGAACAGTATTTGGAGTCCCTGTGAAATTACAAGGAACATTGTGACCAGCTGATGGTCAGCATTTACTGAGCTATTGTGCTAGTTCACTAAATGGCAACACCAGCAGAAATAATGGCCCTTCCCAGAGTGGTGTTTCTCCTCAAGGGTGTTTCTGACTTCAGCATTAGGTCTTCCATAACTGAGTTCTGCCTTAGCTGAGCACCAGCACCGTTCAGAAGTGTGCAACAGGGTGGGGAGTTGGGGGTGAGCACCAGGAGGGGAAGCGGGGTCTGACGGTTGCACTCACTAACAAGCCTTGCGGCAGGAAATGCAAACTCCATCATTAACTTGTCTGTTCTCCAGGGAGAAAGGGCTGCCCCTCCACGTCTGTGTAGAGGATGCAAGGTGCCCCCTCCAGGTGAAACTAAAGTGGCAGGAGCCCTCAGAGACCAGGATGTGTCTAGAAGGGGAACAGGCCCACCTGGGCAAGCCTCCTCCTCCTAACCCTGCCCTGTCCCAAATTGCCTGTCAGAACCAGGGCCTTGGGTCTTGCCATTGGCCTCTGTTGAAGGATGCTTTCAGAAGAGGCTCAAGAGAGCAGGTTCCTACATTGACAGTGAGGGTACTGTGGGGGATTTCCTTCTCCTGTAACATAGCACCCTCCCATGAACTCCTGTGGGAGGAGGTGGTCTCAGAACCAGGACCAGCCAGGCTTCTCCGGAGAAATTAGAATCATTTTGTAGCTCATGGATCTCAACAAGGGCACCGTTAGCATTTTGGGTGGAGCCATTCATTGGGCAGGATTGTTTGGGGGCTGTCATCCCTGCCTCCCGCCTAAGGAACATCCATGCATTTCACTCTCAGCCCCGTCACTAGAAAGGGTGCCTCTGCACACTTGCAAAAGGCCAGCCAGGACTCTGCACACAGGGGCATCCCACCTTGCCTGGGCTGCTGGGGGTCTCTGGCCCGATGTTCAGCCACCACCTACAGGTGTGTCCCTTAATGACAAGCATCTGGCTGATTGTTCTGCCCTTGTTTCCATGTCAATGTCCTCATTTACTTTTTTTCTTCAGCCTTCTTTTGTGCCAAATATATTTTTGTGAACTGTTTCAAATCTTTCTTGGAATAAGGCAAAGCAGACATAAACATTAAATATAGTATTTTTTTTCACTAAGTGTTCCTATTCCAGTCAGGAGGGCTGGGGGAAGTGATTGTGAGGGACCCTTCAAAGTCTAGCCTTGGTGGTGACTGAGCTCACCGTGGACTCCATGTGCCTGTCTATCATCTTAGGTAAGTCCTAGGAATGCGCCAGACCTACTCCCAGCTCCTCCAGTAGGCCTGCCCTGTCTCCCTCCTCTACAGGACAAGTCAGCACAGAGCTGGGGGGAGGCAGGGCTCACAGGGTAGAAGCCACCCTCCCAGAGGAGCTGCCGTGTGCATAGAGGATGACTTAACATAAAGGAAAGCGTGCGGATATCTAATTGGTGATGCTTCAGACAATGTGGAAAATATGGCGACATTTAAGAGCTGGAGAGCACAGTGCACCTGTTTGGGGGTGAAGGGGGCGGGAGAAGCCACAGGTGCAGCTCCTCAGTCACCTCTTAAGAGTAACTTCCTTGTTCCTGTCTTCTAAGCTTTTCGACTTCTGAACCCAGTTGTATCTAAAAATCTCCCCCATCCACTTCTTCCCCAGGCAACAAGTGCAACACTTCATAGCTCAAAGGTGTTTTATATAAGGGAGCTGCACGTAAGTCAGATGTTTAAAATTCAAGGATGGCTGCAGGCAGACACATCCTATATCACCCTTCTTAGGGCCTCATGAATGCTTGAAGAAGCAGGGTTGAGCCTTCATCTAGTCAAAATGGCCAAAATTAACAACCAAAACAATACTGATTTTTAAAAAAAGGTTTATTGGCACCAAAATTGTTCAATATGCATGCACATTCTGGTCCCCATTATTAGAATATTTTTTCACTTTCTCTTTTTTCTCTTTCCCTAAATGCCCAAAGACATTTTTCTGTTACCTCAATTCCCACTCGTATATTATTATTCTGAAATATATGAACCATCCCATGGAAAATAAAGGTAATAAACCTCTGGCTTTTAAAAGTCCAACAATTGAAAAACCATGATTTCAACTGCAACATTGCAATGCCAAGAACATTTAAATACTCTGTATTTAAGTGAATTTTCATCATGTGGAATTAGCTAGTCTCAGACAGGTCAAGAACTGGTAATGATCTGTATACTGATTTATGTTAAATACAAAGTCATATTTTGCCAGTTTGATGAGTGGTCATTTGGCCCCTAGGAAAACTTAAATTAGAAGTGATTTGCAAAAGGTAGGTTAAGAACAAGAGATGGCCTTGGGATTAATGTAGGAACTGGGTGTACCCAGCATGGTCCAGTCAAGAGATGGACACCATGCATGTTTCTTCAGGGCAAGTCTGATTTAAAGAATTCTTAATAGGAGATTGCATGGTAAGACGTAAAGAGGACTCTGAAGAATACACGAGTAGAGGATGCAAGGGGCAGTCACTACCCCTGGGTTTGATCGACTTCCCTGCCCAGGGAAGAGGTCCCGTATGGCAGGGGGCATGGCCATAGCTCCTGGAATAGCAGAAAAGCTACTGAGGGGCTATACTGATGGAACTTCCTGGAAATCTTTTCTCAGGGGTGCCAGAGAAGACTGTCCACAGGGAGGTACTGAGCCTGGGAACCTGCCAGATGCCACGGCAGCTGCTGGTTACTGGGCATTGCTGGAGACAGCCCTGGGGAGGCTGCTCCTGTGTGTGGGTGGGGAAGGTAGCCCTGGCCAATGCTATGGATGAACACCAGTGGTGGCTCTCCAGAGAGCCAACCCTGCAGAGCCAGGGCCAGGAGAGGGTGCAGGGAGCAGTGCATGGGCTTGGCCGGGCTGGCCCATGCTGTCTGGGCACCTGGTTACCCTGAGCTGAGAGCCGAAACAAACCCCAACCCTGCAGAGCCAGGGCCAGGAGAGGGTGCAGGGAGCAGTGCATGGGCTTGGCCGGGCCGGCCCATGCTGTCTGGGCACCTGGTTACCCTGAGCTGAGAGCCGAAACAAACCCACACACACACACTCTCTCTCTCTCTCTCTCTCTCTCTCTCTCTCTCTCCTCTCCACCCAAAGGCTGCCCTCATCCTCTACCCTCCCTCCAGCCCCTCCCACTGCCAAGGCAGGACCTAGCTCCTCTTTCCTCCTCTCTATTTTCAGAAATCATTTATGAGGGACTCATGTGCTTGGGGAAGGATGCTAAGACAGAGGCACACCGTCCATATGCTGCCAGGTCTAGTAATTTAAGGCAGTGGGACCAATACCTACAGGACTGGGGACTGGGGGTGACAAGTGTTCATGAGGAGGTCAGCGGAAACTCCCATAAAAAGCGGCTTGAAATGCATCATGAAGGCTGGATGGAGAGTTTGGGTGCCAGGTATTTTAGGCAATGACACAGGTCAGGAGCTGTCTCAGAGGTGGAAACAGCATTGTGTTTAATGAAGAGTGCTGGACAAGTTGTACAGAGTTGAGGGGCCACAATGGAGAGGCCAGGAGGCAGCAAGTGCAGCCTACCCAGACCCCGGCATCTGAGGTCAAGTCTCTAGAAATCTGACAGGTGGCTCCGGGACCTTAAAGCACCCAGGCATCTCTTCTCTGGCAGAGGAAACATAGATATAGGGACTCTTATTTCTAAGATTTTGTGTAAAAGTTGGGGTCAAGTTGAAATTATTCACAAATTAGGAGGAGACCCCCAAAGCTGCACGTTGTGTTCTCAGAACCATCACTGTCATTTGTGCAGGCTTCCTGGTGCCTGGCCTCATCTGTCTTTCACAATCAGAGCAGAGCAAACATTTAAAACAATTTTGTGTATTTTTGAATACAAATCCTGTAAGGTCATGATGATCACACCATTCTATAGATGAGAAACAGAAAAAGTGAAGTTAGGCTGCCTCCCTGAATCAGGTGGAGTCGGCGCAGGTTCCTCCCCATGCCCCAGCACCTGCCGCGTTCGTTCAGACCCGCAGCCCTGCGGGGAGCTGCGCACAGTCAGCCACTACAGGGAAGGAGTTCCTAGCTTGTCTGTAATAATTTGCACAGTCATTTCTGCAGAATAAGAAATTCCCAGGCTGGTAATCTTATATGCAATATAAATAGGTTCAGAGACCCTTTTTTGTCATTTTTATTGACTCAACAGATATTTATCAAGCATCTATTATGCTTCAGATGTCATTGCAGGTGCTGCATTGGTCAGAATTGGGGAACGTCTCTCCCTTCCTGGTGCTTACACGGTCTGTGTAAATAGGTAAATTAGTTAGAAGGTTGAAATGATAAGTGCTAGAGGAAACAATAAAGCAGAAACAGGGGCATGAAATACCAGGTGAATGGTGGAATTTCTATTGGTGGAGGGTGGGGGCAGGGCAGGCCTCTGTGAGAACAGCCGGAGAGTCCAGACCCGGCACCCACATCGGCATCAGAGGAGAGCCATCCAGGAGATGACTTCTGTGTTCCAACAGTTTGTCTCTTGGATGGACCTAGTTGGACTGTTGCCCATAATTCCAGCTACATCACAGTCCTTCTGTGCAGCACTATTTGGAGCAGTGTTTGTTAGGCTTGCAGCAGGACCTGTTGCTAACACTCCCCAGGCATGTGTGGATGTACACATATGCAGGTTTTTGTGTGCAGGTGTGTATTCCATATAAGGAGAAAAGATGAAATGACTATGGAAACTTTCCTAGGCTGGGAGAAGTCTGAGAAGTACACCTCTAAAAGACTTACCTGATATCTGGATCTGCACTGATTCTACCAGAGGGTACTTCAAAAAGCTCACTGAAAGATTTGTACTGTCTTTTAGTTCTGTTTTTCTGTGAAGGTTTTGAAGTATCCTTGTGCTTTGTGATACATTGTTACTAAATTCCTGACAATGTTCTTGGGTGCCAGGTGCTTTCAGGCTGAGACTAAGCACATTTTCCTTTTTGAAGGAGGGTCAGTCCCTCCCCAAATTACTTGACCAAATTCAAGGAGCTTAGAAAAATAACTAAAAATCCAAATATGTAGGAGACAATTTTTTTTTTTATCTCTACCTACACATGCTCCCACAATTATCTCTACCACAGGAAAACCAGAGGTGAAAGAGTGAAGTTTGCATGGTAGTTCTTGTACCAAAGTGTCTTTTTCTTTAAGCTTTTCAAGTTGTTAGTATTTCATTAAGTTTAGCTACATTCTCCAAGGTGAGATTAAACAAGGCAACATAATCTATCATCTAAATTGAAAACAAAGACAGCTGGCTTGGTAAGTTAATTGGATCATGGTTTTCTTTTACGTAATGAAGTATAGTCAACAAGCTCATAATTTATACTATGGGACTTTCATTCTCAAATTTAATAATCACATAATTTTCTTGAAGGATATTAAACCTGTAAAGTGAAAAACAGAAAGAAATTACTTTGAGAATACAATAACTTTAAATTAAAATTTTAATTCCATCAAGTGTGGGTGTTCAGAGAAATTCAGTCAGGTAGGTAATATGATTATCTGAGACATGTATAGTATTGGCGTGTGTTTAATTCGTGGGGAATGTAAGTTTGGTTGTAGTAGTTTTTTTGTTTCTAATTCTGGTGGCTTCAACATGTACTCTTTGTCTTGAATCTATGGTCTATCAAATCATCATTTAGAGTAAAACACTGACCTCAATGGAAAAAATTAAATGCTATGGAGTTTATAATGTTAGGCTGAACTAAAATATTTATCCAAAAAGATTTTATCACACTGTATGGAAACTTGAAATTTTTTTGTGTGCATTTAACTTCACTTTTTTGTGTGGTTGGAAGTGGTCATCTTTTATTCCAGAAAAAAAGGCAACCAGAGCCATAGGAGGTTTTTATTCTATCTAAAGTGGCATATAATATGAAATGCTATATTTCTCTTTGACTATATCTGTATTGTAAAAATCAAAGGGGGGAATTTAATTCAACTTTTCTAAATGTAGTTGAATTGCATCAGCAGTTGCAAAGGGTATGAGGCTGTGCGTGTGTGTGTGTGTGCATGTGTGCGCGCACACATGCGCACATGCAACCCAGTGAGACCAGAGGGCTGTGGAAACCCTTCTCAAGTATTTTGAGTGTTGGTGATTCAAGACCAAAAGGGGGCCAAGGGGAAGCTGTGGATGCAGGGTTGGGCTGTGAAGTGGAAGTCAGACTGGTGGTCTCACGTCATATTGCTCTATTAGGTTATTACTTTCTATTCTTGTTAAATTTAGGAGAGGATAAATAGTCTTCTCCAGGCTAAAAACATGGTGTTCCAGAAGTAGATTGATCTGCAAGAGAACATTCTGGGGAATCTGGAGTTTCAGGCTAGTTATTGAGGACCTACTGTGAGCTGTGCGCGTTAGGGAAGGGGTATTCAGATGGTCCAGCATCTGCTCATTGGACTAATTTTCTTTCTGGATTCGTATGAGCCTATTTCCCCATTTCTCGAGCATTCCTGGGGAACCTATGGAATGCTTTCTCTTTGCAGCTACTCCTCGAATGTAATGCAGTGTTTTGGTTCTCACGCTTGTATTAATGCTCCTTAGAGTTTTGCCCATCCACAAGTGAGAGAGAAATGGAAGCAGAGATTCGTGGACACATCTGCACTTGTGCAGAGACGGTAACGTAAACCAGACCTTATAAGGGAGTCTACCTGTGAGGAAAGCAAAGAAATGGCTTCAGAGAACACTCTTACCTGCCTGGGTATGGATGAAACAGTGCCCCCTGACATCTCAATTAGGTTACATGGAAATTAGTCCAGGGCTTTTTCACCATTGCTAATGAATATTCCATGTGATGAGGAAGCGCTGTAATGGGCCCCAATGAGAGTTTTAACCAAGCTGAGATCAAGCCTAAAGCAAAGGTCTTTAGTTTGTCAGTTTTCAATAAAGCCATTTTCAGTAGTATATATGTCAGAATGCCTTACGCTTTCCCCACCCAGTTATAAAAGGCCAGGAAGATTGGGTGGGCATCATTTCCAGCAACGAGAAGTCTTCCCCTTGGGGTACAGAGAGCAGGTGCTTGGGTACGTCCACACAGGGTTTCATCGGTTAGGAACTGGGCCAAAGCTTAGCTACAAATAAGCCCTTTCATTTGCTTGGTAAAGAAGGCCAACTTCAAAGGACTACACTTCTAGATTTGTTTTGGACAAAACTTCAAACAGTTGGTTTGTTCATCCGGCCTTTATCAAGCATTTTGGAGCCTTGACCACCAGGCAGGAAATTCTCGGAGGACAGACTCCAAGGTTGACGTCTCTGCCATGGTCCAGTGAGACTAGAGGGCCAGGGAAACCCTTCTTGAGTATTTTGAGCACTGGTGATTCAAGGCTAAAAGGTGCCAAGGAGAGGCTGTGGATGCAAGGTTGGGCTGTGGAGTGGAAGTCAGACTGGTGGTCTCCAGCATCAAAGAGAGGAGGCATGGGGGACTTGGATGTGAGCAGGGAGGGCCCCCAACGCTTTCTAAGCAGTGCCATCTTGTGCGCCCTCAGGAGACTGGGGTGTTTGCGAGGAGCTGCCTGGAATCCAGCATGCTCATCCTCTTGGGTTTACCAAGCACTTATGTGTGCCAGGCACTGTTCTCGGCACTGTAAGTAAATCAGAAAAAAGCCCTCCCTCAAGGTTAAGGATCTGAGCTGTCGAGTGTGGCAGAACTGGGATTCAAACTGGAGCCTGCCTGCCTCTGAGTCCCAGGGCTCCCAGCTACCACCCCAAACTCTGGAGTGTTCCCTCAGGAGAAGGGGTGACTGGGTGTGTGGTTCACAGTGCGTGTGAGCACAGCCAACCCCATTGCCCTCACCAAGGAAGTCCGGGAGAAGAATCCAATTATAGTAGACTGGTGGAGCCGGCGGGTTGGGTATGCTGCAGTACTGCTGTCCACGTGCAGTGAAGACAAAACCCACCTCCCGTGGCCTGTGACATGGCTTCCTGCCCTTCTCACCCCTTCGTGCCAGCTCAGAGGAAAGTGTTAAGTTAGGAGGAGTGTGAGTCCCTGTGATGACCCTGGGAAGGAAGACCCTGGTGGAGTAGTTGAGGGTCCGGAGATGTTGGGTCTGAGGAGGAGGCTGGGGGGGCTTAATCACAGCATGGCACTTGAAGACAGGCCAGCCACAGTGCAGCGTGGAGAGCCAGCTTCAGGTCTGCCTCCTACTCTTGCTAGCTTGTGACCCAAGAAAATGATTCCATCTTGCCAGGCCTCGGTTTCAACATCTGCAAAATGGAATTGACATCAGAGGTCCTTCCCGCCTGCCCTCAGCACAGCACCAGGCAGGCAGTGGGCACTCGACAGGGTGGCCATGCTCATCGACACCCCTACTGCTGCTGCTGTTAGTGAGAGGCTGACTCGCCAAAGCAGGTGGTGCACTGGCCTGTGAGGGAAAGGTGGGGCCAGCACCCATGGGTGAAGTTACAGGGGAGGGATTTGCTTCTCTGCACAGAAGAACCTCATGATAAATACAGTAGATCTGTCTGGAATGGGTCATGCTGCCCTGGGTGTGGTGAGTTAAAGGAGAGGCTGGGGAGTTTGAGCACTGGATAAGAACTGTCCAGGGCAGAGAGCTCCCAGCTCTAGTGCGAGTTCCCTAAAGAGGCAGCTGCATCTCACTGACTCCTTCCTCACCTGGGATTTCAGAGTGACCTGCATACCCATGCACAGAGCAAGACAGCATTGACCCTGCAGTGAGAGATTTGACAGGAGCCCTACACAGGCAGAGTTTTGGGATGTGGGATCACTAAGTCTGTGGTGTTAACCTGAGTCTTCCTGGAGCAAGAAAACCAGAGCCGGTCAGACCTAGCGGACCCTCGGGAGGGCTGCTGAGCTAACCCAACTGCAGGGGCAGGTAGATGTGCTGCTAGTGGAAAGTTATGATTTTTGAAGGGAATTCTTTTGTCGTGTGTTGCCATTACTGGCAGATATTCCACAGGGGAATTGTCTTGATGTACTAGTGCTGTTGAACACAATCTCTATGTGAGCCCCCATCTGTTCCGCAGTGCTGAGCTCAGCAGACGTGACGTGCCCCTCCCCCTGTACCATGCTGACTTCATTATGAGGAGTCCATGGAGACCCTCCACCTCCAACTGTAGGGCTGTCTTAAAGTGTAGGCTTACCAGGGAAAATCCCATAGGCGCAAACCTTAATTGATGTGTAGGGTTTCTCCTGCCTCCTCACAGCACTCAACAGCAAACTGCAGGGAGGCTCAGAAGGCAGAGCGTGTTTCCTTACCTTTCCCTACAGTACTGCTTCCCCGACTGCACACATTTTCTGCACACAATAATAACCAGAATTAGCCTCTGCCATAAGCAGGCTGGAGCTGTTGGCTCTTGGCACTGTTAAATCTAAAGGTGGAGCCCATGGGATTTCTGCTCCCCGAGGCCAAGTGGCAGCCCCTTTCGTATGACAGCAGAAATTGTAGGAAAGGGAATGTCTTAGTCTGTTCCTGCAGCTCTAACAAAATAACCACAGGCTGTGTAATTTATAAATAGTAGACATTTATTTCTGACAGTTCTGGATCTAGGTGCCAGTAGACCTGGTACGAGGTGAGGGCTCGCTTTTGGTCTACAGGCAGCAGCCCTCTTGCTGTCCTCACATGGTGGAGAAAGAGAGGGAGTGTCCTCTTGCATCTCTTCTTGCAAGTGCACCAGTCCCACTTATGAGGGGGCTCCACCCTCACAGCCCGCTCCCCTCCCAAAGGCCCCACCTCTTGACACCATCACGTTGGGAGTTAGGTTTCAACATGTAAATCCTGGGGGGACACAAACCTTCCATCTATAGCAGGGAGCATCCTCAGTCCTGGAGACTCATACTGCATCATAGCTCTTAGTTTGAAAACCTGTTTGCCTGTGGTTCCTCCTATTCATAGGTCCTTGCTGCAGAGTTGAGTCAAAGGAGCAGTAGCACCTTGCATGTGGCAAGGACCTCCCCAGGAAGGAGGCCTGAGAGCCTCCCTAGGGCTTCCTCTGGGTCCTAGTCAGCGCCCTTCAACCGTCTCTGTCCCCTCTGTGTGTCTTGCCTGGGCTGGACCCTCCCTGAGGAACCTCACCTTCACCACCACGCTTTCCCAGGCTAGCCACTCTGTGTCATCGTCCTGTTTATACTCCCCCCACGAGACAGGACTGCATCATCCCTGCCTTACGCCCAGGCATCTGGACCCCAGGACAATGAAGCAGTTTGTGAGCAGCCACACAGCTAGAGCCTGGGAGACCTGAGATTCCCGTTTGGATTTGTGAGACTCTGTGCCTGCGTCCTTTGTCTTCCAGCTAAGTCAGTGGTTCCAAACTCTTTTCGGTCACACACCTCTGTTGGTAAACAGTGCTTGACCATGTGCCTCCCTACAACGCAGGCGAACTTATTTCCCCATAAATTAGGTTACGTGCATTAGGTTGAACCATTGCTGGCTTTGTAGGTCAAAACGCTGCGTACTAATATTCAGCCACATTACAAAATGCACTAAGAAGAGAAAGACTTAAAGTGTGAGATTAGGAGTGAGTATCCTCAAAAGTTCTGCTGCTCCTGACTCACTGCTCGTGAAGGGTGGAGCCATGCGCCTGCCTGGTCCATATGGCACCTGGGGAGCCCTGGCCCCTCAGAGGAGGCCGTGGGGGCTGAGTGGGCGTGTCGCGCTGGTTTCCACTTGGCACGGGTGGTAATGGGTTGTAGTTATACGTGTATGTAACCAAGAGGCCCCATGCTGGTCCTCCCCCAGAAAGACAGGCGGACATTTGTCTCTGCAGGTGACAGGAGCCTTAGAGACCAAGGGCACCCTCTCTGTATTCCTTCTGTCTCTTCCTTCTGCTTTGGTCTAAGTGAAGCAGGTCAGTTGCCTAAGAGCAGGTAACGGGGGGGAGGGTAGGTAAGCTGCACCCCAACTCTGTGCTCAGCAGGAACTGAGAGTCAGCACCCTGTGAGGACAGAGCTGGCACCTCCCTGTGTGCCCCTGGAGGTGGGGAGGGAGCAGCGAGGTGGGGCTGTCCAGCCAGGAGGAGAATTGCTGGCTGACTTCAGATGCTTGGATGACATCAGGGCTTCCTTTATTTGCTCAGGAGAATTTTTTAAATTCTCACAAGGATTAGGGATTTGATCCTGAGAATGAATGTGGCTAGCCAGCTAAGGGGGAATTTGGTGCACTAAGTCATCTTAAGCCACAGAGGCCACTGCTGATCTATCTGCTCAGTGATGCCTGCTGCAGGGGAGCCAGGCCAGGCAGGTGAAAGAGGTTCCCCTCCACTCCCCCAACGAGAGGGGCACAAGGAAGAGGAATGGTACCTGGAAAGGGGGGCTTCCTGCCTCACCCTACCCAGGGCCAGCTATGTGCCCTCTGAGTCCCAGTCTCCTGTCTGTGTCACATGAATTGGAAAGTGCTTTCCTTGGGCCGGCCCGGTGGCGCACTGCTACAGTGCGCTGCTTGGGAGCGTGGCGGCGCTC
>NW_007729949.1:196052-198623 GCF_000696425.1 Galeopterus variegatus | reverse complement strand
GGCGCGACACTGAGGGTTGCGATCCGTTGCCGGTCACAAAAAAAAAAAAAAAGACAAAAAAAAGGAAAGTGCTTTCCTTGTAGTACTGTCAAAAGGATTAGACAGATTAAGACGCTGTTCCTGGCACACAGCCTGTGCGCAGTGAGAGGTAGTGCTGTTATCAGTGGTCGGGCTAGGTGTGTCCACAAGGGATCAGGTGCTCTGTGGAGTGTCAAAGGGCGGGGCCAGAAGGGTGGCTGTGAGTGGGAGCCTGGCTGAGCCCAGGGCATTGGGGAGGCTTAGATGGGGAGCGAGGCGGTGGAGGCTACACAGTGCTGGGAGGGATGCCAGAGAGCCAGAGTCAACAGGAGGACTCATCCTGGATGTGGGGAGAAGTGGGTGCCACAGCAGGAGCCTGGCCATGGGCTGTCACCTGGGATGGGTTGGACTTACCTGTTGCTAATACTCATATTCAGATACAAACAAATAAGTGATGTGAAATCAATGATTTAAAATTAAAAGGACACCCAGTCCCAGTGAAAATTATTTCAAGGATTCCATGGGCAAGCAGTTTAGGCTTTGTGAAAGTAAAGCCCTTGCTCTTGGCAGGTTAATTTTGCTCGAGAATGAACTGAGCACAGGTGGAGGAGCAATTATTTTCTTACAAAAACAAATTTCTCTTTCCCTAAGATAAAAATTGCCTCAGATAAGTCAGATGACAGCTCCTAAAGGACAGGCAGTTCATTAAATGGTTGTTTTTAACTGCTTGGTAAGAATGGTTCAAAAAATAAAAAAGGAAAATTAGTGTGTTACTAGGGGAGAAAAACATTGTCAGTTAATTATCAGTTGCAGACTTTAGCTGCAGCTGCCCTTGTTTAAACAGCTTTATTGAGGTATGATTGATGTACAATAAAGTGCACATATTTAAAGTATACAATTTGATGAGCTTTGACATATGTATACACAAGGGAAACCATCACCATAGATCAAGCTACTTAATCACCCCTGAAAATTTGTAACCCCTCTCTCCTGCCCTTTCCCCAGCCCCCGAAAACCATTGATTTTCTTTCAGTCACTGAAGATTATTTTGGATTTTGTAGAGATTTATATAAATGGAATAATAGAGATTGTCCTTTTATTCTGGCTTTTTTCTCTCGGTACAACTATGTTGAAAGATTCATCCAAGTTGTGTGTTACCAGTTTATTTTTATTGCTATAGTATTGAGTTGTGTAAATATAGCTCAACTATATAGTCATGCACCACATAACAACATTTCCGTCAGTGATGGACCGCATGTACATAAATGGTCCCGGAAGATTATAATGGAGATGAAAATTTTCTTTTTTTGTATTTAGACATGTTTAGATACACAGATACTTACCATTGTATTACAGCTGCCTGCAGTATTTAGTACAGTAACATGCTGTACAGATTTGTAGCCTNGTATACAATTTGATGAGCTTTGACATATGTATACACAAGGGAAACCATCACCATAGATCAAACTACTTAATCACCCCTGAAAATTTGTAACCCCTCTCTCCTGCCCTTTCCCCAGCCCCCGAAAACCATTGATCTTCTTTCAGTCACTAAAGATTATTTTGGATTTTGTAGAGATTTATATAAATGGAATAATAGAGAATGTCCTTTTATTCTGGCTTTTTTCTTTTGGTACAACTATGTTGAAAGATTCATCCAAGTTGTGTGTTACCAGTTTATTTTTATTGCTATAGTATTGAGTTGTGTAGATATAGCTCAACTATATAGTCATGCACCACATAACAACGTTTCCGTCAGTGATGGACCGCATGTACGACAATGGTCCCGGAAGATTATAATGGAGATGAAAATTTTCTTTTTTTGTATTTAGACATGTTTAGATACACAGATACTTATCATTGTATTACAGCTGCCTGCAGTATTTAGTACAGTAACATGCTGTACAGATTTGTAGCCTAAGAGCAAGAGGGCTAGGTGGTGTGTAATAGGCTATACCATTTGGATTTGTATACGTACACTCTATGGTGTTTGCACAATAACAAAATTGCCTAATGATGCACTTTTCAGAATGTATCCCCACCATTAGCTAAGCACAACTGTGTGTCTCATTGCTACATCCATCTGTTGATAGATATTTGGGTTGTTTATGGGTTTTGGTTGTGACAAATAAAGGTGCTATGAATATTTCTATATGTCTTTGTAGGGACATAGGCTTTCATTTTTCTTGACAAATAAAATACCCAGAAGTGGAATGGCTGGATTGTATCGTAGGTGTGTTTAACTTTCTAAGAAACTGCCAAACTGTTTTCCACAGCAGTTGCACTATTTTACAATCCCACCAGCAGAGTGTGAGAGTTCCAGTTCCCCACATCCTCAACAGCACTTGGTGTGCTGAGTGGCCAGCCAGCATTTTTATTTCAATTGGGGCAAATATATATATAATATAAAATTTGCCATCTTATCATTTTTAAAAATGTACAATTTAGTGGCATGAAATATTATTCACAGTATTGTGCAATTATCACCACTATTTATTTCTAAAATTTCTCATCACCCCAAACAAACTCTGTAACTGTTAAGCAGTAACTCTG
>NW_007729949.1:192053-194288 GCF_000696425.1 Galeopterus variegatus | reverse complement strand
TGTTCAATATCTTGAAGGTCTTTGTTTTCTATCTTTTGTCTACGGTTTGTTGTTTCAGACTATAAGGTAAGCCCACTTTCTGTTGCTGAATCTTGACCTGTAGCAGGTCCTGAGCTATAAATTTTGAAGTCTCCCTCCCTATGGAGGATGCCTTTCCCATAGATATTGAACTCATCTTTCACTTCATTCAGTTACACTTGCCTGACCTCTTCCCCTACACAAGGCACTTAGTTCTGTGAGGAGCATGTCCATGAGAAGGGTAGCCCCTGCCCCGAGGATGTTTACGGTGTTGGGGAGTAAGACATGCATGGCCCTCATCCATGCAGCCGATAGGGAGGCTCTGAGCAGTTTGGTGGAAGAGAACTCAGAAGTTGGGGACAAAAGGAAATGGCTTCATACAGAAGATGAGGTTTTAAAAGAGTGTTGCGGGATGAGTTGGAAGATCCTTATATTAGTATAGGAAAAGCTGACATTTGAAAAGGACTTTACAATTGGCAGAGTTTCACACTTATTATTTCTTTAATGGGGTAATGTGGATACTGGAATGATCTGAGGAATCTCCAGGTGCAGGACATAGCCTGAACAAAGGCAAGGTGTCAAGAAAGCCTAGGATGTGTTCAGAAGAGCGAGTTCACCACCTGGGTGAGTAAACAGAAGCAAGACGGCAGGCAGTGCCAAGGTCATGGAAGAAAGTGCTGCTGGGCCCACCTGTCCAGGTGGTGAANTATCTTTTTGAGTCCCTATTTTCAAGTCTTTTTGGTTTATATTTAGAAATGGAATTGCTGGGTCATATGGTATTCTATGCTTAACTTTTTGAGGACCGCCAAACTGTTTTTCACAGTAGGTACCTGATTTTACATTCCTGCCACCAATGTATGAGGATTCCAATTTCTCCACATTCTTGCCAACCCTTATTTTTCTTTTTTAAAAAAATTATAGCCATTCTAGAGGTGTGAAATGGTATCTCATTGTGGTTTTGATTTCCTTTTTCCTAGTGACTGATAATATTAAATGTCTTTTCATGTGCTTGTTGGACATTGTATATCTTCCTTGGATAAATGTCTGTTCAGGTCCTATGCCTGTTTTTAAAATAGGTTGTTGTCTTTTGTATTTGAATTATAAAAGTTATTTATATATTCTGGACATTAAACCCTTATTAGATATTGCAGATATTTTCTTTCTGTTGCCTTTTCACTTGAGTGACAATGTTGTTTCATGTACAAAGTTTAATTTTGACAAAGTCCTTTTGATCTATTTTTTTCTTCTGTTGCTTGCACTTTCCTGATTCCTCATTATGGGTCTTATTTTCCTGCTTCTTTGCGTGCCTGATTATCTTTGAGTGGAAACCAGATATTTAGATTTCACTATAAATATTTTTGAGCTGTGCTCTGGAATGCAGTGAAGGCACTGGAAATAGTTTGATTTGCTAGGTGGATCCAAAGCAGTGCTCACCAAGCAGGTCCTGAGCTATTCTCAATTCCTGAGGCAAGACTTCTCTGAGTTCTCTACCAATGCCCATGGATGATGAGTTTTTCCAGTGTGGCTGGTGCAAACCAGTACTGTCCCTGGATCTGTGTGAGTGCAGTGCACAGCTCCCTCTGATCCTCTTGGGTTATCTTTCCAAGACTCAAGTAGTTCCCCCACATGCATGTGTCCATCATCCTTGCTGGATACTTGGGTTGGGGGGGCTCTACTGATCTCCTGGGTTCTCTGTGTACCTCTCTCCTCTCTGGTGCTCTATCCTGCAAACTCTGGCTGTCTTAGTCTCTCTGGACTCTNCAATTATCACCACTATTTATTTCTAAAATTTCTCATCACCCCAAACAAACTCTGTAACTGTTAAGCAGTAACTCTGTTCCCCCATCCTTCAGCCCCTAGTAACCTCTTATCTACTTTCTGTTTTTATGGATTTGTCAATTCTAAATATTTCATATAGATGTAATATTATAATATTTGTCCTTTTGTGTCTGCTTTAGTTCACTTAGCATAATGTTTTCAAGTTTCATCCATGTTGTAACACATATCAAAACTTTATTCCTTTTTAATGGCTGAATAATATTTCATTGCATGGATATGCCATGTTTTCTTTATCCACTCATCCGTTGGTGGACACTTGGGTGGTTTCTGCCTTTTGGCTATTGTGAATGACACTGCAATAAACATTAGTGTACAAGTATCTTTTTGAGTCCCTATTTTCAAGTCTTTTTGGTTTATATTTAGAAATGGAATTGCTGG
>NW_007729949.1:187953-190101 GCF_000696425.1 Galeopterus variegatus | reverse complement strand
CCTGAACAAAGGCAAGGTGTCAAGAAAGCCTAGGATGTGTTCAGAAGAGCGAGTTCACCACATGGGTGAGTAAACAGAAGCAAGACGGCAGGCAGTGCCAAGGTCATGGAAGAAAGTGCTGCTGGGCCCACCTGTCCAGGTGGTGAAATGCAGGCAGATGTTTGTGCTCCATTTCTTAGGCAGCAGGGGCCCCTGAGGGAGGTATGGGACTGAGATGGTAGAGCCATATGTTCTGAAATTAACTTAGAAATAGAGTATGGCCAGGGTGGGGTCACAGAGAGAATAAAGTGATGAAACCAAAGTCCATTTGAAATGCTACCTCTTCTGGAATCTTCTCACCAGAGTTTTCTTTTTGAAACCCTGTCATCTTCTTGTCATGAAACAAACACTGAGAAGATGATTCGAGTGCAAGTGGAGTGTTGGGGAGATGGTTCTAGGAAACACCGGGAGGGTGTGGGGCAGTAAGACTGGGGAGGCGAGAAGCCCAATAAAGTCTGTGTTATCCGGCAAGTCAGCACTGGGCGACTGGAGCTGAACAGCCGTGATGTATGTGACTCTGGGCAGCAGTGCAGACAGCCACCTGATTCAGCCTGCATGAGGGGCCGGGGGACTTGCATGCTTATGCAACAAAACTTGCCAGGCCCTGGTTGAGGCCATCCCCAGGAAGCATTAATCCCAAGCTCATTCGGTCTACACTGCAATGGTGGAGTGGGCTCTGTTAGTCCCAAAACAACCGCAGGAGAAGAGCCGCAGGTGCTAGCTGTGGAGGGCAGGTGAGCGCTACTGGGAAGGTGGTGACTCAGACACACACGGCTCCAGCAGCGGCTGTGCAGTCCCCTCCATGTCAGTGCACGCTGCCCTGCCATCGGTCCCCCAAAGTGGTGGCCTTTGCCCTTTCTTTTAAAAGAGTAAGATAAGACAACCATTGGTCCTGAGGCCAAAATTAGTATTTGTTACCACCCTTCTTACAGTCCATTCCAGAGTCTTCTCGCCCTCTCCAGCTCTTCTGCTGGTGCAGGTGGTCTGCTCAGCGGGCAGCCTAGGCTTCCATCCCAGTGCCTCCTGTTCACTGAGCCCCTGTCAGGCCACGGTGCTGTAGTCACCAGTCATGGAAGCACAGTGGATGCCCTTGCAAGTTCTGTAGATTTCAGACATGCTCCTCCCTGCCCCTGAGGGAGCAGCAGCCCCTTTCCTCGTGGTAATTAAGTCAGTCTTTCCTGTTAGCGCACTGGCCTGAGAATCCTAGGAGAGGTGGCAGCTTGCAGTTAATGCAGCTGTTCCTGTTCCTTGTAGAAAATCATCTCTCCCCAGGATCCAGGACTTCTAGTCCAGCAGGACCTAAAACTGAAGGGACAGGAAGCACAGAGTCCCCAAGAGGGACATTGGGAGTGGTAGGGAGAGGCACCACTGTATGTCCACACCTTTTACCTTTAATAGGCAATGCCACCCACTGATCTGAAAGGGAGGGTATTTTTATTGAGGTTACATTGGGGGGAGGGAGGGAAAAATATATATATATATTTGGAGAGAAGAAGAGAATTGATATCTTTGCAATTTTGAGTTCTCTAATTCATAAATATGATACATTTCTCTGCTTTATCTCTGTCAGTAATCCTGTATAGTTTTCAACATTTAAACATTGCACATTTTTGTTAGATTTATTCCTAGCAAAGTGATTTTGTTTGCTTGTTATAGTACTGTGTACATAAATGCAGTGTGTGTGTTTACAAGTAGTAAGTACAATATGTACACACATATGTATGTGTGCATGCAGTCTGTAGAAATACAGTGATGTTATATCCCAGAAACCCTACTAAACTGACTTCCTAATTTTAACAAGTTTTCTGAAGATTATTTTAGATATTCTACCTGTAGTCATTTTGTTTGTGAATGGTGATAGCATTATCTCTACCTTTACAGTCATTATACTGTAGTTTTATTTCTTTTTCTTGCCTAATTTTGGTGGCAAGGACTTCAGAACAGTCTTGAATAGAAGTGGTGATATCAGATGTTCTTTCCCTGATACGACTCTTAAAGGAAAATATTTGAACATTTCACCACTATATATGATATTTCATTAAGATATTGGTGAATACCTTTACCTTTTTGAATACAAACTAAGGATCATTTTATTCTTATTCTAAGGGA
>NW_007729949.1:186485-187390 GCF_000696425.1 Galeopterus variegatus | reverse complement strand
CGGGAGTGCCGCCGCACTTCCCAAGCGGCGCACTGTCCAGTGCGCCACCGGGCCGGCCCTACACTGATTTTTCTAATGCTATACCCACCTTGAATTCTTAGACTGTCTACACCTTCATAATATGTTATCTGTTTATTGCTGGTCTTGGTGTGCTAATGTTTTATTGAGAATTTTTGCATTAATAAGATAGGCTTGTAATTTTCTGTTTCAGTTTTTTGAAATCTGTTAATACTTGCTTTATGACACAGAATATGGTCAATATTTCTTAATATTGTATGAGTACTTGAAAAGACTGTGTATCCTACAGTTGTTTGATGCCATATTTTATATATGTCCATTAGATTAAGCTTGTGAATAATGCTGTTCAAATTTTAAATACCTTTCTATTTTTTGACTGTTTTATCAAATACTGAGAAAGGGGGGGGTTTAACATTTCTGACTAAGATTGTGGATTTGTTTATGTCTCCTTTGTTTTTGTCAATTTTTGTAATCTACAATTTGAGGTTATGTTATTAGGATTATATAAATTTAGAATTATTTTTATTTTCCTAATGAATTAAAGTTTTTTTATAGAGATACTTTTTTATTTTAAATTACTATTTTATTATAAAATTATAGAGATACTTTTTTATTACTAGCTTTCTTTTTGTTACTCTTTGCCAGATACATCTTTTCTGCCTTTCACTTTGTTTTCTAATATCTGTGTCCTTTGTTCTTATTTCTTGTAAACATCATATTGTTGAGTTTTGTTTTTTCATTGAGACTGACAATCTTTGTTTTAATTAAAATATTTTACTCCACCTACTTGTAGGTTATTACTGGTATATTTGAGTTAAAGCATTCATTTTTGGGGCCGGCCCGGTGGCGCACTGCTACAGTGCGCCGCTTGGGAGCGTGGCGGCGCT
>NW_007729949.1:183448-184944 GCF_000696425.1 Galeopterus variegatus | reverse complement strand
CTCAGCCAGTGAGCGGGAACCGGTCTGTATGTGGGATCTGAACCCTCGGCGGGAGTACCGCCGCGCTCCCAAGTGGCGCACTGTAGCAGTGCGCCACCGGGCTGGCCCCTGATGTTTCTCATAGTTTGCTAATTTTCTCTTTATGTTTGCCAAATCTGCTAATAAACTATTCATTGACCTTTTAATGGAAAAATTTTGAGCTATAATTTTTTCAAATCTGTTATGTCACATTTTATAGTTTCCAGCTTTTCCAAAATTTCAGTCTTTAGCTTCCTGATCATAGCATGCATGGTAATTTTAAAGTCTCTGTGGATCTGTTCTCACTCTTGTTTTCGTTGGTTCTTGTTCCATGAAGCCTTATCTTTTCTTTTGCTTACTTATCTCTGAGTACATCTCTGACATTGTACTCAGAAATTTATTTTTTACAAATAATTTGAGGTCTTGGATTATAAGGATTTTTTATTAAGAGAGTGCTTTTATTTTGTTGAGTATCTGGGAGTTCTTGCAATCTGGAATCACCATAATCCAATTTTAGGATTGAGATTTTTGGGGGGCCACCCAATTTACACTAAGCTGGGTAGCAGCTTGTACAGAATTAGCTCAGCAGCATTGTTATAGATGTGTCTCATGCAGTGGCACCAGGTCACATTAAGTGCTGTGTTGGAAATCTTTCTTCCACTTCAGTCTTTCTTTGGGGTGCAGTTCTTCATGGTCCTATCAAAAGGCATAGCTGTTTATTAGGCTGTTCTCTTGGTAGATCCTATGGAAGGCAGAATAATGCCCCTCCCAAAGATGCCCACATCTTAATCCCTCAAAACTGTAAATGTGTTATGTTACATGGCAAGTTTGCAAATGGAATTAAGATTATTAATCAGCTGTCCTTGAGATGGGGGGATTATCCCAAATTATGCAGGTGGGCTCAACGTAGTCACAAAGAGCTTTATAAGAAAAAAGAGTGAGCGGGGGAGGCAGAAGATTGCCAAAGTGATAGAACATGAGAAAGACTCGGCCCCCCACTGCCTCGCTGACTTTGAAAATGGGAGGAAGCCATGAACCAAGGAATGTGGGAGACCTCTACAAGATGGGAAAAAACAAAGAATGGATTCCCTTCTAGAGTCTCCAAAGGCACCACAGCTCTGCTAACACTTTGACTTTTGCCCAGTGAGACCCATTTCTGACTTTGACGTCCAGTACTGTAAGATAACAGATTTGTGTTTTGTAAGCCAGCGTGTTTGTTAATTCATTACAGCTGCAATAGGAGCGAACACAGCTCCTGAGCCCAGCACTTGTCTCACTGGTTCTGTCAGTCTCTCAACCAACTCTTGGAATTTGTAGACTCTCCTAAGGGAAAAGAGGTCCCAAAGACCAGTCTCGACTCTGGATTTTTGTCTTTTCTAGGTCTTGGCTTGTTTGTTCTTTGCTTGCCTGTTAAATCTCTGATACTTTCAGGCTGTTGTTTTTTTTGTTTGTTTGTTTTTGTTTTTTCCCCTTTTTGC
>NW_007729949.1:180911-182842 GCF_000696425.1 Galeopterus variegatus | reverse complement strand
ATTTTTGTCTTTTCTAGGTCTTGGCTTGTTTGTTCTTTGCTTGCCTGTTAAATCTCTGATACCTTCAGGCTGTTGTGTTTTTTTTGTTTGTTTGTTTTTGTTTTTTCCCCTTTTTGCCTTTTTTCATGACTGGCAACGGATCGCAACCCTCAGTGTCGTGCCCGTACCGGACCGGGACCGGCAACGGGATCCCAACCCTCGGTGTTGCTCCCGCACCTCGCTCAGCCAGTGAGCGGGAACCGGTCTGTATGTGGGATCTGAACCCTTGGCGGGAGTGCCACCGTACTCCCAAGTGGCGCACTGTAGCAGTGTGCCACCGGGTCGGCCCTTCAGGCTGTTGTTTTTAATATTCTGTCTAGTGTCTCTATTTGCCTGCAGCTGGAGTTTTGATCCAAATTGCCTAGTCCTTCAATGCTGGACAATTTTGTTTTTCAATCTGATAGCTGAGCTAGTCGGGTTGTTCTTAGGAATTCACTGTCCTGTTGCCACGGTAGTCTTAGAGTCATTTCCTATAAGAGCTACTTAGCTGGCCCCTCTTTTTATAGGCTCTGTCCTCCATGGCTTTCTCCTGCATGGCCAGCAATGGCCCTATAGCCCATGCAGCGCTACCTCAGGGTCCTCTTGCGTGTAAATGCACCTGAGGCTGCAGTCCCCTCCTGCACTGCCTGCGGGGAGCACCTTTTCTCCAGCAAGAATATCTGCTCAGTGGTCTCCGAAAAGTGGCAGGTCCTCATGCCTGCAGCCCCATCTTTGCTCACCCCATCAACCCCCGCCCCTGCAGTGGTGGGGGAGGTGCAAAGTGGTCTGTGACTGTGACGCAGACAGGCTGACTTGTACCCTGGCTGTGCAGATTAGCTCATCAGCATTGCTCCAGACGTGTTTCATGCAGTGGCACCGTGTTGCATTAAGCACAGATTCTTCCAAGAGGTCTATTTTAAAGAACCAATTCTCATTTAGGCTTTGAAGTTGGTGTTCTTTGAAGCAGCTCTCATCACTTACTATCTGGATGCACAGCCAGTCCTTAGATATGCTCAGATACATTTGAAAAAAGAAAAAGTGGGCTCTGCTGACAACCACAGCCAACTAAGGCAGCGTGAAGTGTTTGTGGCCGGGAGGGAAAGAAAGGGTTTTCATTTTGAGAATTCAGGTTCAAACCCAGCACACTGAGTGTTTGAATTTTGCCATCATCTAAAGGAAAGCTTCGAGGCTTTTTGACTGAAGCAGCGAGGAGGCACGGGAACAGAGGATGAAGAGGCAGGGCAAGGGAGAGCGGGTTGGCCTCTGCATTCCCAAGTCAGGATTAATGAGTGGAAAGCTGGCTCTCTACTCTCAAAGCCAGAACCACTTGATCTTGAATGCTTGTGCTTACGACAGGAAAATTTGCAATTAGAAAAAGAGGTCAGAAACACAGATACCCCTTGATCAGTTTCTCCAGAGCTGTCAAAGGTGCGGAGCTTCCCAGAAACCACCTGTGGACTTTGGTGAAGTCGATCCTGAGGAAGGGCCATGGAGGTTCCGACATCTGTCCCTGTCATACCCATCAGCTTGTTTCCCTGGAAACAGTGACGATGCCAGGAGGGGCGCGGCACTCAGAGAAAGTGTCACGTGCCGCCGCGGTATGTACAATCAAGTGCTGGCCGTGGGCTGCTATGTTAACCCCCTTATGCACTTCTGTATTTAGAACATTTTAAATAACACAATCACAGTTGCTATTGTGGATCAGGTTTTTATTTACATGGGTTTCATGATCACTTAGATTCCATATATGTACTAGGGCATTAACTCCTCCTGTAACACTAAATCTATGAAATGGATTGGAGAAATGATTACTTTGACATGTCTCCTTATGTGTCTGATGTCTCCTGCTACCAGCACCAGAATGCCCATGATTTCACTTGAATATTTATTTATTCAAGAAATACTGATTGAGT
>NW_007729949.1:177627-179830 GCF_000696425.1 Galeopterus variegatus | reverse complement strand
GTTAAAATGCTTTGCCTGAATTAAGTTATTCTTCACCCATTGTCAGTAAGTAGCTCCATTAGAGGCTGTGAGGAAATCATTTTGTATTGCTACCAAGTGACACGTGCTTGCACTGTGAAAGGGGGCTGTGCTTTCTGGAGCATCAGCAGAGCCCTCCCTGTCCTTCTTGGCTGTCCTGCTGGCACCTGGCTGGGGGTGGTGTAGCAAGCAGGGAGTCTAGCCCCTAAGAGCTCAGCACAGTGCTTTGGGACGATTAGAGCATTTGAAATNATCCTGCAGGGCAGCAGCCATCGCTGAGGCTTTGTTAAGGCAGAGCACTTCTGAGATCAGATTGGCCTTTTGTGTCTCCATGATCACTCGGTGCCAGGGACAGGCCTGTAGTGGGTGGTGAGACCAAAACCATGTGGGCAGTTAGAGATACTGCATTTGTCCACCTGAGAATCTTGGAGGCCACTGTCCAGAGCAGGTGTTAAGGCTGGAGATGTGGGGGAGGGATCTTGTGACCTAGGAGTATCATGACAGGTGATGTGAAGAGCATTCTCAGGGAGGGTCCAGGTGCAGAGGACAGAAGGCCCTGTGTGTTTTCTGTGTTTGCTGCTGGTGCAGGCGCTGGTGCGTTGTGCACTGCTGCACTCTGTGCCTTCTCTCACCCAGCTCCTCCCTGACCACGTCAGCTGGAGACCAGGATGCACAGGAGGCCTCACTCTGACATTTGCACCTGGAGAATTAGGCAGGGTCCCACTGGGCAGCCTACCTACAGGCACCCCCAGTGAGCACCTGTGCTGCGTACTGACCCCATCACCTGAAGCAATGAAAAAGCTGGTTTATTTCACCTCTTTTATGATAGAAAAATAGCTATCTGCTTTAATGGACTGTAAATGTCCTTACAGACATTGCTGCTTCTGTTTTAAGATGGAGGAAGTCTGCTTTTACTTTTACTGAATACTTGTTAGTGATTCAGTGTGATGCAAATGTGAGATACAAGGTTGGTAACAGAACCTTCCCTATGAATCAAACTTTGTTTCAGCTCACCACCTGGGCACTGCTGAGTTAGCCACATGCCTCCCCGTGGGGCTGAACATGGTTGAATGGGGGTGCATCACCTGCACGGATACCTGTTCTCCCTGAAGGAGATGCTGAGCACCAGAGGAGACTCACTGTGGGGCTCAGGGCATCTGCCCGCTGTGGCCACAGTTTCCAACAGAAATGCAAGCTCAAGAGCAGGGATTGCAGCTCTCTGCTGCACCACTGCCCACCTCTTCCTTTCCACCTAGTGATTTCAGATCACTTTGCCCCGAGAAGCTTCAGAAATATTTGGAGGACAACAGAAACCAGGAGCACGTTATGCCTGCGAGGTACTGATATGCACATGCATGCTCTGCACTGGGTCCTCAGCTGCACTTAGCCCAAGGCACTCGCCTGCCGTGGCTGGGCTGCAGAGGGCAGCATGACGCCTGCATGTGTGAGCAGCCCGCTCGTAGGCGATGCTGCTTCTGCAGTGGTGAGCCGTCGCCAGCACGGGGTGAATTGGGACCACCACTCCATCCTTTACCGTTATAGACTTGTAGGGCTGCAGAGACCTTGGAGATCCGAGTCCAAATGCCCTCTCTTTGCTTGCCAAAATCTCATACTTATTAGTAAGAAGAACTAGGACTAAATCGCAGGGCTGCTAGTATTTTACTCCAGTTTTAGGTGAGCTTTGCTGCCCCACATCCACGGGCATGGGTGACGATGAGAAAAGGGTCTCGGCAGTCAGACCAGGGTGTGTTTAACTGGCCTGTTTTGAAAACATGAAAACTTTAAAACCCATTTTAAGATTTTTTTGGAAATTTCTGTAGAATATTTTATACACTTTCTGTCTTGTTGGACATGGCAACATCTTTTCCCATTAGTGCAAGACCGTTTTCAGTGAGCGTCTGTGGCTGAGCTGGATGTCTCAGAGGCCAAGGAAGCTTTGGTCAGTGGCTCCAAGGCCACGGTGACCTTGGCTATGAGAATTGGAGGTACTGCCAAAACCAGCCTAGAACAGTGTTGTCAGATTTAGTACAGCTCTTATCACAGTGCCTCCTTGAGCGAACTATGAAAACCTTGTCACTATGTTTGCTTATATCTGATCTTTAAATTATTTTATTGTGGTGATATATACATAACAAATTTTACCATGTTAACCATTCCTAAGGGTACGGTTGTGTGGCATTAAATA
>NW_007729949.1:176390-177067 GCF_000696425.1 Galeopterus variegatus | reverse complement strand
ATACATAACAAATTTTACCATGTTAACCATTCCTAAGGGTACGGTTGTGTGGCATTAAATACATTCACGCTGTTGTGCAGCCATCACCAACATCCATCTTTAGAACTCCTTCATCTTTCCCAGGTTGTGCATCTTCTTTTTAGGAAAGTGAAGGTCGTGTGCTCAGAACAGAGGATGTGTTAGGGTCTTCTGCCTCTGAAGCTCTGGGGAGGGCAGGGTTGACAGAGTCTGGCTGACGGAGGAGAGGGTAAGTAAATCTATTCTTAAATAGGGAGTGTTACTATATTGCCTGTCGTGTTAGAAACAATCAATGTAATTAGAATTTTCTCATCCAAAAGGCGTGCTCTGCATGTGAAACTCTTTAAATGAGAAACTTGAAGATGGTGTCTGTATTAGTCCGCAAGGGCTGCCATAATAAAGTACCACAGATGGGGGGACTTAAACAAAAGTTTATTTTCTCACAGTTCTGCAGGGTGTAAGTCTGAGATCAAGATATGGGCAGGGTTGGTTTCTTCTGAGGCCTCTCTCCTTGGCTCATAGATGGGGTCTTCTCCCTGTGTCTTTGTTTTGCTTTGTTTTGGTGGCTGGCTACTGTGGGGATCTCAACCCTTGACCTTGGTGTTTCTCCTTGTGTCTTCATGTGGTCTTCCCTCTGCATGTGTCTGTGTCCTAATCTC
>NW_007729949.1:157015-175831 GCF_000696425.1 Galeopterus variegatus | reverse complement strand
CTCTTCTTATAAGGACACCAGTCATATAGGACTGGAGCCTATACTCATGACCTCATTTTAGCTTAATTACCACTTTAAAGACCCGGTCTCCAAATAAGGGCACATTCTGAGGTACTGGGGATTAGGACGTCAACTCATGAATTCCTGCGTGAGGGAGGGGGTACATTCCAGCCCATACCAGTCTCTAAAGATCCAAAAATTCTCAACATCTTGCCCAGTTGCAGACGAGGCAGAGGAAGGCAGGCGTCCCATGCCCTGGGCATGCTCGTTCTCCAGGCACGCGATTGTTGACGGAACATTACAGATGCAGCTCTGAAGTCCCAGAGATGGAATGTCCTACCGTTTCTGAGCCATGTACATTGCATTTTTCTTAGAGAGAAAGAATAATAAACAGAGACAGAGTATTTTAAGTTCTACTCTCCTCGCCTGCCAAGAATAATCTCGGTGTTCTCTGGAACTCACTCCTTCGTGGCCACCCTGTATTCAGAGTCTGAGAATGTCTGCCCTGGAAAAACACAGTCCCCTGCTTCAAGATAATCCCCTTGGCTTTACATAAGCTGGGACTCCCTGAAACATAGCCTCACTGTGGACTAGAGTGAGGGGCCATTTCGGTCCCAGGCGAGAGGAACTGACGGCTAGTTAAACTTCAAGACGAACCTTTTAAAATAGCATATAGATTTCAGTTATTGAGCTGGGGTTCTTTAACTAGAACTGTTATCTAGTGGTCCTCCTTTTAAGGTACACGATGTATTAGAAAACAGGAAGATCTTGAGTTTGGAGTAACTACCTTTATGGCTGTATTCCATGCTGGGAAATGCATTGTTGTGGTAGAGGAATAATCACCTGGGGAGGTGTCAACAATGCGTATGTCATTTCTGTAATTTCTAACCACCTGCCCTTTTTTGTGATGATATGCTTATGTGAGCAAAAACGGTTCTGTTTTTTGCCATGTTGTGACACTTTGTAGAGAAAATAGCATGACAGGCCTGACCAGGGAGCTGATAAAATAAAGAAACCTACTACTGTGCCGAGTTATTCATAGCAAAGGTTCTCCCCCCCTCCCCTGCTTTCTTCTTCCGCCCACTGCCAGTGTTACTCCTACCAAGGGCTGGTGAGCTGTCCTCGTTTTAATTGAGCAAAACAATAAAGAAATTGTCTTACACATTGGCTATTTAAATCTTTTTCATCAAATATCTATAGGGATTTTCAGTGTTCATTGAGGAAATGGTATTTTCATACAAGTTCCTGTCTTCCAGATGGGATTGCTTCTCTAAGTCTGTGTAGAAAACTGGAAGGTGCTGGCTTCTCTCGTCCCTCCCCCCGTCATCGCCGGCTGCCTTGGCTATTATCTTGTATTCTCTTATTTTGCATTGGAGCTACAGTCATTTCAGCCCACCTACTAACCAGTACTGGTGCACTCACTGTTACTCATTGTAAAACGATGAATTATTATTCACTATAAAATGAGAAAGCACGGATTAAATACCATGTGTGTGCTGGCATTCTGCAGAGATGTACAGAGTTCCTCTTCCGTGAAGTCTCCCTGCCATAGAGGTGAGACAAAAAAACAAGTGCCTTTTAGAACAGAACAGCCTGAGTCCAGATTTCTCTGATGTGTTCATGCTATTATTTTAGGTCTCCGAATTCAATCCTTTGACGTTCACCAGCGTTATCGAGTGTGAGAAGCCAAACAACAATCTGACTAGGTTCCGTGGTTGCATGTGAGTATCGTGTACCTCCCCTGCTTGTCCTTCCATTTGATAAACCACATATGTGCATATGTACACACACACAAACATACACACAGAGTTATAAAATGTGTGTTCAGTATTCTTTGCCATGTGGTGCAGACTCTTGAGGATGTGCCCAGCACCTGAGCCTTCTTGGCTGCTGATGGGACTGGTTTGTAAGATCCGGTCAGTAGCAGAAACTTACCAGTGCCGTCTGTCATGAATGGTCGCTGCCTTTCCTTCCTCTAGCAGGCCTGGGAATGTTGGGGGGAGTGATAGGGAAGTGTGACTGACTGCATGGGCCCCATTCAATGGAAGCAGGAGGCAGGCAGCAGGATCCTGCATGGAAGTTCATTCATTCTTCCACTCAGTCATTGAACGAGTACTTATTGATCACTTGCTATGTGCTCTGGATATAATTCAGTGAGCTGAATAGACAAAAATTCCTGCCCTCATGTTTATTTCATTCTAATTAGGAGAAAATAGAGACAATAAACATTCTTCCACTCAGTCATTGAACGAGTACTTATTGATCACTTGCTATGTGCTCTGGATATAATGCAGTGAGCTGAATAGACAAAAATTCCTGCCCTCATGTTTATTTCATTCTAATTAGGAGAAAATAGAGACAATAAACAAAAAAAAAATAAGTAAAATATATAGCATGCCTAATAGTTCAGCCCCTTCCTTGCTCCAGAACAGAAAGACAAGGAAGTGGGTAAATGGTACAGGATTGGCCACATGTTGGTACTTGTTGAAGCTGGGATATGGATACATGGGAGGTAATTACACTGTTCTCTCTACTTTTGTGTGTATTTGGAAATTCCCATAATAGTAATTGTGTAGTCAGTTGGTGTGAGGGAAAAAATGGAAGAGAATAGAAAGTGGCAGGACGAGCTGCTGAGTTGCACATTGGGCATCTCATGGGCAGCATGGCCTGTGACAAGACCTGGAGGACATTAGGTTCCACTTTCCTGATGTGCTACTTGATCTCTTCTACATCTGCAAACTCATGCAGGCTCAGTCCTTGTCTGGAGAATGTGGGGTCTCTTTCCTGCAGCTGTCCTGTCCCATGGCATGAGCTGACCATGGACACCAGGCTCCTGCTTAGTGGCCAGGTGCAGTGGCCTCCCCGCAGACATGTGGGTCGTGGCGAGTGCTGCTTCTGAAAATGGCTTTATTTCTGAGAGCTTTCCATGTGACTTTGAATTTTATGACATACAGACATATCTAGCATTTCTGCCTGTGGCTAACACATAGTAGACAGGCAGTAATGCTGGGGTGTGGACCGATAAGTGAAACTGTCACAGTGAAAAGTGAGGTTTGTCTGCAGCCAGGTGATGACCTAGCCACCCACTGAAAGGGTCCCTGTCCTCCCCTGAGAGTCAGAACTTGGCTCATGTTAGATTGCCTCATGAAGGAGCCAATTAAAGGAAGGTGGAACTCACAAGGAAAAGACATTAACAAAGAATGTGTGAGATTTGGGGGAAGAGTACCCCACTGCTGTACATAGCTGGCCTGCTGTGGGCTTTCCAGTCTCGCTGGACTCCTGGGCCGGTTGCACCTGCAGTGTATACACGTGGCACTGTTCACAGCACTACTGAAGATCTCTGGACTCAAGCCGGCTAAACATAGCAGATGCTGGGTTTCCAAAGTCACCTGGCCTGAAATAATGATTGTGAAGGGAGGGGAGGGCAACTGCTTGGGAGAATGCTCATGGGGTAATGTTATGGTGCCGCCCTACCAAAAAAAGAAAAACAGGGTAGACATCCTTCTCCGAACACTGTACTCCCAGCCCATGGTCTTTCTCTACCTTCTCTCATGTGGGGTCCCCCATGGAGCCCCTGGGCTCAGATGACTGCTCCCACGCTCACTGCCTGCTGCAGAAGGGATTTACACCTGAGGGACCGAATCCTAAGACAGCAACTTCCAGTGATGCCTTCAGGGGACAGCCCACCCACTTAGTGGGACAGTAAACAAGCCCTCTCTGAGCTGAGCCTGGCAACTCCGGAGCCCCCACTTTCTAGCTAGAAGGCCTTGGGCAAACTGCTTCACTCATCTGTGTAATGGGATAATCTGACGACTTCCCTCGTGCCGTTGAAAACACAGCTGTCAGAATGATAGGTGCCTAATAAGTATTGGTCCGTATTATTGTGGCTGCTGTTGTTAATACTATTATTACACGTAATAATACAGGTTAAGCATCCNTTCTTCCACTCAGTCATTGAACGAGTACTTATTGATCACTTGCTATGTGCTCTGGATATAATGCAGTGAGCTGAATAGACAAAAATTCCTGCCCTCATGTTTATTTCATTCTAATTAGGAGAAAATAGAGACAATAAACAAAAAAAAATAAGTAAAATATATAGCATGCCTAATAGTTCAGCCCCTTCCTTGCTCCAGAACAGAAAGACAAGGAAGTGGGTAAATGGTACAGGATTGGCCACATGTTGGTACTTGTTGAAGCTGGGATATGGATACATGGGAGGTAATTACACTGTTCTCTCTACTTTTGTGTGTATTTGGAAATTCCCATAATAGTAATTGTGTAGTCAGTTGGTGTGAGGGAAAAAATGGAAGAGAATAGAAAGTGGCAGGACGAGCTGCTGAGTTGCACATTGGGCATCTCATGGGCAGCATGGCCTGTGACAAGACCTGGAGGACATTAGGTTCCACTTTCCTGATGTGCTACTTGATCTCTTCTACATCTGCAAACTCATGCAGGCTCAGTCCTTGTCTGGAGAATGTGGGGTCTCTTTCCTGCAGCTGTCCTGTCCCATGGCATGAGCTGACCATGGACACCAGGCTCCTGCTTAGTGGCCAGGTGCAGTGGCCTCCCCGCAGACATGTGGGTCGTGGCGAGTGCTGCTTCTGAAAATGGCTTTATTTCTGAGAGCTTTCCATGTGACTTTGAATTTTATGACATACAGACATATCTAGCATTTCTGCCTGTGGCTAACACATAGTAGACAGGCAGTAATGCTGGGGTGTGGACCGATAAGTGAAACTGTCACAGTGAAAAGTGAGGTTTGTCTGCAGCCAGGTGATGACCTAGCCACCCACTGAAAGGGTCCCTGTCCTCCCCTGAGAGTCAGAACTTGGCTCATGTTAGATTGCCTCATGAAGGAGCCAATTAAAGGAAGGTGGAACTCACAAGGAAAAGACATTAACAAAGAATGTGTGAGATTTGGGGGAAGAGTACCCCACTGCTGTACATAGCTGGCCTGCTGTGGGCTTTCCAGTCTCGCTGGACTCCTGGGCCGGTTGCACCTGCAGTGTATACACGTGGCACTGTTCACAGCACTACTGAAGATCTCTGGACTCAAGCCGGCTAAACATAGCAGATGCTGGGTTTCCAAAGTCACCTGGCCTGAAATAATGATTGTGAAGGGAGGGGAGGGCAACTGCTTGGGAGAATGCTCATGGGGTAATGTTATGGTGCCGCCCTACCAAAAAAAGAAAAACAGGGTAGACATCCTTCTCCGAACACTGTACTCCCAGCCCATGGTCTTTCTCTACCTTCTCTCATGTGGGGTCCCCCATGGAGCCCCTGGGCTCAGATGACTGCTCCCACGCTCACTGCCTGCTGCAGAAGGGATTTACACCTGAGGGACCGAATCCTAAGACAGCAACTTCCAGTGATGCCTTCAGGGGACAGCCCACCCACTTAGTGGGACAGTAAACAAGCCCTCTCTGAGCTGAGCCTGGCAACTCCGGAGCCCCCACTTTCTAGCTAGAAGGCCTTGGGCAAACTGCTTCACTCATCTGTGTAATGGGATAATCTGACGACTTCCCTCGTGCCGTTGAAAACACAGCTGTCAGAATGATAGGTGCCTAATAAGTATTGGTCCGTATTATTGTGGCTGCTGTTGTTAATACTATTATTACACGTAATAATACAGGTTAAGCATCCGTAATCTGAAAATCCAAAATCCAAAATGCTCCGCAATCTGAAACTTTTTGAGCACCTACATGACACCACAGTGGGAAATCGCATACATGATCTCATGTGATGGATCAAGTGTTTTATGCACAAAATCATTTAAAAATATTGTATAAAATTATCTTCGTGCTATGTGTATAAGGTGCGTATGAAACATAAAGGAATTTCATGTTTAGACTTGGGCCACATCACCAAGATATCTCATTAATACAAATATTCTGAAATCTGAAAAACCCCAGAGCACTTTTGGTCCCAAGCATCTTGGATAAGGCACACTGTATTAGTCCGTTTCTGTTGCTCATAACAAAATACACAGAATTAGGTTACTTATAAAGAAAATGAAATTTATTGCTTACAGTTTTAGAGGCTAGGAAGGGTGCAGTCCAGGGTCCCATCTGGTGAGGGCCTTCTTTGGTGGTGACTTCATGGTATCACATTGCAAAATGGCAGAGCAAAGAGAGAAGAAAGTAACCTCCTCATTCACTCTCTTTTTAAAGTCCTAGAGCCACACCCCTGACGCCCCTTATTAATCCATTCACTACGGCGTGGTCCGACAATCTAATCACCTCTTCAAGGCCCCATCTTTCAATCACTGTAATAGGATGTCCCACCCTCAACAGTTACAGTGGGGATCAAGTCTAGGGAGACATTCAACCCAAGTCAGACACTCACCCTGTATAGTGCAGGGGGTGAGAAGGGTCAGGAGAGAGGTATGGGCGAGACTTGAGAGCTACGGGGAGGGAGAGCCGGTTGATAAAGTGTCATATTAGGAGGGGCTACAGGAGGAAAGAAGGTGTGGTTCTGAGGTTTCCTGAGTTTGAGGGCCTGGCAAATGCATCAGGTGGAGCAACTCAGCTGACGGCCAGAAGACGGGTGACTCCACTGATGGGAGCTGTGCACAACAGGAATGTCTACAGAGATAGAACGTGGACCAGAAAGTGGGTCAGGAATCCCAGGGAGAGTGGGCTCTGGAGACAGAGTCGAGGACCCCCCTTCTGCCTCATGTTGGAAGTCAGGGAAGAGGCCAGGCCACATGGGACAGAGGGTGGGGGGGAAGAAAGGAATGAGGACATGGTTTTCTCAGTAGGTAGGAGCTGTGTCCTCGGCATGATGGGGATGCCATGACAGGGTGGTACCCAGGGTGGAGGCCCGGCAGGGACATTCAGGAAGGAGGACTGCAGTGCACTGGCTTCCAGAGAGTCTAAGGAAGGCAATGGCCATGCTGCAGAGCCGACTGAGGGGGTGGGTGCAGGCGGCAAGGCATGGGTGAGGTATTGCTCAACCACTCTTGCTGGAGGTGTGGCCAGGGGCCTCGCTCATGCCTGGAAGCCAGGACTGCAGGCCAGGCTCACCAGCAGGTGTCCCTTCTTTTTGGACCAGACCATTCGAACTCAACCTTAGGTCTTTGCATTTGGAGAACAGAACTAAGCTTGGGTTTGTGGTAAGAAGACCCAATTGAATGCAAGCCGTCCCCCTTCCCAGGGCAAGTGACCTTGGGAAAGTTGTCCTACATTTCCGAGCCTCAGCCTTCTCCTGGGCCACAGATGACATAGGCCTCCCTGTCAGCCTCTAAGGCTGACATGAGAGTAGCATGAAAGAATATGTGTTGCAACGCATCCTGGAGAGGGTGGTGCTAGTTACAGTGCATGATTCCATTGATGTGAACTGTCCACAACAAGGACTGTCTACAGAGACAGAACGTGGATCAGTGGTGCCAGGGCTTCGGTGGTGGGGAGTGGGGTAGGAATGGGTAGGGGCTGCTGGTAGGTATAGGCTTTCTTTTGGGGGTGATGGAGGTGTTCTCAAATTAGCCCGTGGTTGTAGTTGCACAGCTCTGAATATACAAAAAAAAAACTCCACTGAACAGTATACCTTAAATGAGTGGATATTATGGTATGTGAAGTATATTTCAAGCTATTAGGAATAAAAGTGTTATGAGCTTCAGTATTCCAGTGCACTTTAATGCTCAGTGTCTTTTAAAACACTCCCCAGAGTTAAGCCCTGATGAAACCCTCAGGTTGGAAATGGAAATGGCAGCATCCTCCACGCCCTTCATCTGCTGCCAGGGCTGTTCCCCTTGCCCCTGCCCTGAGGCGTTGTAGCCTAGAGAGTCTCCTGAGTGGAGACCTGGCTCAAGTTGCCCCTCCTTGATTGTGCTCAGCCAGCTTCATGGCATATGGTCATCTCTGCAGCCACAAGTCAACCGCACATTTGCACTTTGCCTGAAAGAAGAAAGCACAGAGGCTGGTTGGTTGTCATCTGATGTGAAATTCCATTTCACATTGTGAAGCCAGTTCCCTGTTCTCCCCTCAGATCTGTCAATGCTTGCTTTATGTATTTAGGTGCTTTGAAGTTGGGTGCATATATGTTTATAAACATATATGTATATATGTTTATGTTACATCTTCCTGTTGAATTGACCCTTTTTCATTATAGAATGACCTTCTGTGTCTCGGGACAGTTTTTGACCTAAGTCTACTTTGTTTGGTGCAAGTATAGCCCCCTACCCTCTTCTGGTTACCCTTTTCACCCCGAAGTTCTCCACAGAGTGGGGTTCTGAGCTTTCCTCCCTGCGTGCTGCAGAGCCTTTTACAACCATGGAGGGCTGGCATGAGTACCGGCTGCCCCCAGGAGCTCATGGCATGCTTGTTGGGGTAGCCTTCTGCCCCCCACAGAGACTGGCCCTTGTCATCTATTCTGGTCGTTGGTGGGCCTCAGATGAGTGACACCCATTACCAACAACAGGTGCAGCAGGGAGATGTAAAAGAAAAGACAGGCAGGACATTTATTAGCCAAACTCTGCCTTTTCCCAAGGAACCTGCATGTGGCACGTTTCAGTGGATGGTAGATGTCATCACCCAAAGGTTCTCATCAAGTTTTGCTTCTTATTTGATGAATCCCGAGGCCTGGGGACTTGACTAATTAGCTTTTCTAAGTGACTTAGATTAAATGTTAAAGGATATGTTCAGTTGCTGGGGCTGAAATAATAAAGTGCCACAGACCAGGTGGCTTAAGCAATGGAAGTTTGTTGTGTCACAGTTCTGTAAGCTGGATGCCCGTGATCAAGGTGTGGGCAGGTTGGCTTCTCCTGAGGCCTCTCTCCTAGGCTTGTAGACAGCATCTTCTCCTGTTTCCTCACGTGGACTTCCCTCTGTGTGTTTCTGTGTCCTCATCTCTTTTTATAAGGACACCAGTCAGATTGGATCAAGACCCATTCTACTGGCCTTGTTTTGACTTCATCACCTCTGCGAAGACCCTGTCTCCACATGCAGTCACATTCTGAGGTCCTGGGGGTTAGGACTTCAACTGATGAATTCTGGGGACACAATTCAGCCCACAGCAAAGGAGCAGTGCCTAGTGCAGCCTGGTGTGCCCTTTGTGGAACCGTGTCTCGTGCCTGCCAGGCTCTGGGCCTGTTCCACCCCTAGCTGCCTGCTGTGGTGCCTTTCTCCACCTTCCTTCCCTCCTGGTATGGGGCCGATCACTAGGAGTGCATCCCCTCCCATTGCCTCCACTGCCTGTCCCTGTGGCTGCGGCTCTAATGCAGACCATGCGCATGCCGGTGATGGATTTGTCTGGCTCGGTCTCATTAGAAAGCACAGTAGCTACTAAAAAGTGTACGTTAGTCAAAGAACACATAATGTAAAATGTTTCTCTTGTTTCTATTGGGCTTACCTCTTGTTCTTAGTAAGCATACCTGGGGCTTTGTGATGAAGTGTCCTTTACTGCTGTCCCAGAGAAATCGTCATGTCCAGCCCTTCCTGGAGCAATGTGAGGAGTGAGATGTGTGGCCGTGGGTGCCCTCACTCTGGAAGTGTGGAGCAGGGTTTTGTATGTAACAGCATCGTACAGGTGCTGGCCTCTCAGTGCTGCCAGTGAGGTTTTCTGTCCTGAATCTCTCTTCAAAGTGAAACCTTACCCTGTCCTGGAATTGTCCCGTGGGCTGTGGACACAGTGTTGATTGACATCTCCCCACGTGGCCCTTTGTGTTTGCTTGGCAGAAGAGCAGTGCTATGTTGGTAAATAAGATTTGCAGAAAACGCATCCTCCCAGCATACGTTTAAGCCTTGACTTCATTGTGGAGCCCCTTTCTCTTCACCAGAAAACACATTCATTCCCCGGTCAGTGGGCACTGTGCTGGGAGTAGGCAGGAGGGAAAGCCCCTCCAGGGCCCCGGGTGAGCTGATAGAACCACCGAAAAGGCATTGGGACTGTGGGTATGGGGAGGGCGGGGAGGGCTGTCCACTGAGGGTACACAAAGGTGGCTTTCTGGAGGCCCCCTCAGTGGAAAATGGGCTGGGTTATGCCAGGCCCCTACTGTAGTTCTAGAAGCCTCCAAGGCCTCCCGTGTGATCTGGTCATTGGTGACCCAGGACCACATCTGTCCCATGTGGTCCTTACACAGCCCAGTGTGGATCATTAATGGGCCAGGAGGACGAGTTTGAAAACCAGTGGACTCAACTTGGGCTGTCTTTCTGAATCTAAATATCAGTGAAGCAGAATTTATAAAATCGTCTCATAGAATTGCTCACATTTCAAATTAAATATATTAATATTTTTAATAACTTTATGTTTTATAAGAAAAAAGGGTGTGAAAAATGTTGCCAAAACAAATACTGTCTCCTTTTCTAGAGAGATATTTGTATTTTTTTTCACAGCATGGGGTTATGATTAGGAGTAGTGTGTTTTAGGATGAGCAGGAGGTATCCAGGAGATCTGCCTAGTGAGGTCTTCCTTAGCCGGCATCCCCAATATATCCCACAGTTCCAGGGTCTGCCCTTCCTAGCTGTGGTCAGTCCCTGGAGTAAAAGCAAGCACATGTACAAAGCAAACAAAAAACATCAGGCTCTGGAACTGCTTCTGGATGCTCAGTTACTAGTGAGCCCCAGCTTTCTCTCAGCTCTTATAGAGGTCTGCTGAGACAGGCCACCCACACTTGGGGTTCCCTGTTCCTTTTCCCAGTCCAGCATCCAGGCTTCCCCAAGCTTCCATGTATCAGGGACATAAGGCACAGGTATGCAAGCACGTGATACATGCCACTGTTCCTCAATAGCATACACGACGATGGGAGAAAGGCTGGACTGTATAAAGAAAACCTGTTGCTGCGAGGGTGCACCATCAGGAACACGGAAGCAGTCGTCGGCATCGTCATCTACGCAGGTAGGCACCTGGTGCTGCATTTTGCTGCAGCACAGGCTTGACACATGGTGCTCTGTGTTCTCTCTAATTTTTTTCTGATTGTGCAAGTGGCATATACCCATTGTAAAAAATTTGGAAAACAGGAAAAAGGAAAGGAGCAAAAGCAAAAATTCTTCTAATAATACCTCAACTAAAAGTGTTCTTGATTGGAATGTTAGCGTATTTTCTTTGCATTAATTTCTCCATGGCTTTTGCATATGTAAGATTAATTGTATACCTTGCTCTCTTGACCACACTTATCATACAGATACCACTGGATGGCAGCATAGTGCAGTCAGCCCTCCGTATGTGCATATATGGATTCAACCAACCTCGGACTGTAAATATTAGGGAAAAAAAATTGTGTCTGTACTGAACATGACAGACTGTTTTTTCTTGTCATTATTCCCTAAACAGTACTGTCTAACAGCTATTTACATAGGATTATGGGTTATGGGTAATGATTTAAAGTATAAAGTGTATGGAAGTGCATAGGTTGTATGCAAGTACTAGCCATTTTATATCAGGGACTTGAGCATCCTCAGATTTTGTATCTGGGGAGGTCCTGGAACCCATCCTCCACAGATACAGAGGGACGACTGTAATTCACTGCATGGAGTCAGAGTAGTTTGTCCCTTAACTGTTGAGCATTGACTCACCATGTCTCTTCGTCCTCCCCACAGGACACGAAACCAAGGCTCTGCTGAACAATAGCGGGCCCCGCTACAAGCGCAGCCGGCTCGAGAGGCAGATGAACTGCGACGTGCTCTGGTGTGTCCTTCTCCTCGTTTGTATGTCTCTGTTTTCAGCAGTCGGTAAGTCTCCTGGACAGATCACAAATGAGTGGGCACCGCTGAACAGCCCCCAAACGAGCCTTCTTGGACCCAGCACTCTAAAGTTAAAACAAGAGGTTTACTGACGTGAACTCAAGGGTGACTTATGTCAGCGCAGGCCACGTTGAGATGCTGGGATGAATGGGATTGGCAAAGCAATGCTGTTTTCTGAACTGATACCTTCTTGGATGGAAGAATGGTGTCATCCCCAAGAGGTTTACTGACGTGAACTCAAGGGTGACTTATGTCAGCGCAGGCCACGTTGAGATGCTGGGATGAATGGGCTTGGCAAAGCAATGCTGTTTTCTGAACTGATACCTTCTTGGATGGAAGAATGGTGTCATCCCACCAGCAGCAGTGATTCCAGTGGGGGAGTATCAGTAAGCTGGTGATGCACTAAGGCGAGGAGCACAAAGGTGCTTAATGGAACTTCATGAAAAGAGGGGAAAATGGTGTGGAGCCCAAGAAAGGGGCTAGCAGTTAGGTTAGATGCAGGCTCTGGTGCTCACTAGACTTCCTGGCCTCCAGACCCTGCACACTGCCTTGGGAGAGCACTCAGGGAAGTGTGTGGAGGTCCCAGTAAATGACCGTCACCATGTCCCTGCACTGTCACCCACCAGGCGGGTGTGACATGGTCTCAGAGCTCAGGGTAAAAGATGCGGGTGCAGAGGATGTGAAAAAGCTTCTGTTACAGATGTGAGGCCCAGTTGATCAAATAGTGCGTGTTACCGTTGGCATCTCAGGATCTGTAACATGTGAACTTTCAATCTCCAACAAGGGTCAATAATGGGTGGTATCCAGGGCCTGCTGACTGTTGTTCATGAAGCATCTCAGGCCGGGGTTTTGTGAGGCACACGCTGGGAAATTCCTTTCGGGGGTTCCACACTGTCAGCTACTGGCACGCATGCAGTTATGACCACTGGTACCGTTTAGCACCAACAATGGGAACCTCTTGGTGTGAGGAAGAGTCTGTGTTCCAGTTCCTTCCAGCGGGCTGACCATGGGTGCCAAAAATATTGGGTGCTCTTGCTTTCTCACATGGAAGGCGAGCTAACAAAGCCGTCATGTTCTGCTTTAGTGTGCACCATCAGATGAGTGACATGTCTCTTTGAACTTACTACAGGACACGGATTGTGGATATGGCGATATCAAGAAAAGAAATCATTATTTGATGTCCTCGAGTCTGACGGCAGCTCTTCATCCCCAGTTACAGCTGCAATTTACTCATTTTTGACAATGATAATAGTTCTGCAGGTAACACCACTAAGTATCACGTGATAATCGCTTTGCTTTTCTGAGGGGAACTCAAAGCCATAATACTCTGCTGAGAATTTCCTATACGTCCTGCCTCTGGACACCCAGCCACAGCCCCCAGGTGTCTTTCTCCCGTGTCCCTCATCTCTGCTACGTCATCTGTGTCAGTAATTTTCAATTTTTGCAGTCTACTGCTTTGTGCTGTTTCCTGAGGACCACACATATTCTGTCTGAAGTGTTGCTTTTTTCCACCTCATTTATCTGTAAAGTCCTTCCTTGGATGATTTTCAAGTTAAAATTCTATTTGCTATTCTTAGGATTCTTATGCTCTGGGGGTTTGGTTTTGGTTATTTTTGTTTGTTGTTTTTCCTTTAAATTACTTTTTTTAAAAAAAAACTTTATTTTGCAATAATTTTAAGATTTACAGAAAGGTTGCACAGACAAATATGGAGAGTTCCCATATGTCCCAACCCCAGTTTCCCCTAACGTGAGCACATTACGTTACCATGGGACACTGTAAAAACTAAGAAACCAGCTTTGGTACTTTGCTGGGAACTAAACTCCAGACTTCTTCACTTGGATCCCTCTAGTCTTTCCACTAATGTGCTTTTTCTGTTCCAGGATTCAATTCAGGACTTCATGTTGCATTTATCCATTTATCCACATTGTCTATTGTTATTATTTTTACTGTTGTTATTAATCACGTGCCTCCTCAACAACTCCCAGGCACTGACTGGGAATCTATGCCCAAAAGGGTTTGTTAAAGAGTGGGAAAGTCCCGGAGCTCCAAGGGTGAGAAGGGGCAGCGAGGTCCCCACCAACCGTTTTGAGAATGCAAAGAGTGACCAGAGGACATTGGCTTAGACTTTGCCTACGAGGGAAGCTCTGTTGTCTCTTATTAAATGTGCTTCATACAATAGGAAACAGCTTCATTTAACTTCCCAAATTCATCTTTTTTTATAAATGCAAATTTTGTTCTAGTCTTGAATTAGGGCTACAGTTGGTGTCTCATTAACATAATTACCAGGAGAACCCAGTTAGTCTGGATATCATATTCTGAGCCCATAGACATTAGTTTAATACTGTTACTCTCCAGAAATAAATGAATAAATAAATAGATATTAATTTCAAGGCAGTTGAAATTATCAAGGCTTAACTGTGAATACTTTTCACCACGCCTTCTTCCCTTTGCTCTGTACTGTACAAGATCACAGAAATTGTCCTTTGCCGTATAACCAGCATGTGAAAACAGATTGTCTCTATTTTTGGCTGCTCCCCAAACTATGGGATCATGTTTGTGGGAGATGGTAGCCCCTGTCACTTGGAGCCCAGGGTAGATTTGGGTGTCAAGTGCCACTGTGGTGTGAAGTGACTTTGCTTATGAGGACTCTGACTATGCCATGTTTTTTTCTCTTTTCTCTCATTCCTTTCCTAGCTTCTCTCAAGCACAACTTATTAATATGAAAATGCTTGCTTCTATCCAAGCCATGGTTACTGTATTTCCAGACACGATAGTGGATTTCTGCTCTGCCGTTGCACCATAGGCTGTCCTAGTTTAAACTCTTTGCCAATATTCTAATACTTTTCCAATATTGACTCTAAACCAACCTATTTAAGCTCTTAAAGGTATGGTATGGTCCCTACTTACTTGTGATTTAGTCATTTGTCATTTAAATAGATTAGACTAATTTCTGCAGCTCCCTGGTCCTCACCGTCATGCATTCTGTGTGCCTTGTGTCTTCTAGGTTTTGATCCCAATATCCTTATACGTTTCCATTGAAATTGTTAAAGTGTGCCAAGTGTACTTCATTAATCAGGACGTAGAGCTGTACGATGAAGAAACAGATTCACAGCTGCAGTGCCGTGCTCTGAACATCACAGAGGACTTGGGGCAGATACAGTACATTTTCTCAGATAAAACCGGGACTCTCACTGAGAATAAGATGGTTTTCCGAAGATGCACTGTGTCCGGCATAGAATACTCTCATGATGCAAATGGTGAGTCGGGAGTGGGGGTTGCCTCTGGAGCAGAAAGCTGCTGTCCAAAGCTGCATGTGGACACACGCACACTCACACCCACAAGCTTCAGGGACTGCTGGTTTTCAAGGAAGCTTAAACACATGACCACCAGAGCAATTGAGGGCCTGAGGCTGGCACTATTTATAGAAGCGGTACTTGCACCTGCTTGCAACGTCTGGAGTGAGGGGCATCCATTTGAGCACTCATTTTCTGACACGCAAGTGCAGCAGCCAGGCAGGGCATCCTGAGGAGCTCGCCTCTGAGGCTTCCAGTGGCTTTGCGGTGACTGCTCAGCAGGGCTCCCCGGGAGCCTGGGCGCAGCAGAGTGTCAGGGTCCTCCTGGATGGAGCATCACAGGTGGGCTGAGCCCAGCCACTGTGTGGTCACAGGAACACAGGCCTCCCTGTCCCGTAGCGCTTGGTCCGCACGTGGGTGAGTGCAGATAGTGCCCATCACCCATGTGGCCCCAGCCTGACATCCCAGCCATTTGTGTGACTGGAAGGCAGGTGCACCTCTCCTCTTCTACCTGCAAAGCCCAGGTGAGGCAGGCGGCCCTATGACCACCAGGTGATGGGCAGGCCATGAAGCCCTGTCATACAGACCAGGCTTTTACCCTCTGCCCTGCCTGCTTCCTGGGCACCATGCACACCTAGGCCCTACCTGCATGGAGGGGCCAGGCATAAACCTGTCTCTGCCCCCACAAGACTTGTGGGTGGGATGTCTGCTGTGTCATAGTGGACAGGCTTCCTCGGGCCTAGGTGCCACCTTTATCCCCTGCTCCTGTGTCATGTGACCTTAGAAAGCTCCTTGAAGTTGTCTGAGACAAGACTCAGTATTGTCACCAGTGAAACGGAGTTTAAAACATCAGCCTCCTCAGGTTGCTTGAGGGTACAGATGAACGAGAATGTCTTCTGTCCCTCAGTCGGGGAAACCCTCATTTTGTGGCCTTGTCTTTGAAGCGAGGGTGGCAGTTCCCTGGGGAGGTCCTCCGGAAGCCTCACGGAATCTTTAACATGAGATGCCTGGCCTGCCCTGGGATGTCTGACCCATGTCCCTCTCCCCACAGCCCAGCGTCTGGCCAAGTACCAGGAGGCAGATTCCGAGGAGGAGGAGGTAGTGCCCAAAGGGGTCTCGATGACCCAGCGTGGCAGCATCGGGAGCCACCAGAGCGTCCGGGTCCCGCACAGAACCCAGAGCATCAAGTCTTCCCGACGCAAGAGCAGCTGGGCAGAGGCCAAGAGGGCCAGCATGCAGTCCAAGCACACGGCCTTCAGCAGCCCCATGGTGAGCGTGCAGCCTGCAGGGGTTGCCCAGATGATGGCCAGTTGCCCTGGGCTCAGAGTGTCTCTATTCAATCACACAGAGAAGCTGTTGCCGGTGGTTTGGCTCTGTTCGAGCAGCAGAAGTTTTTCTGGCCAACACCTTCTCCCCACCGTTGTGTCTTTTCCAGAACCCTGACATGGTCCCTTTGCCATGGCTGCTAGGGCTGGGGCATTGCCAGGGGAGCCACCCAGAAAGGGTGGTGGAGAGGAAGTCCGTCCGGCCAATGAAATGAACAAAACATCAGAATAAGATGACACCCGTGAGAAAGTAAAGCCACCCCCCCCCAAAGTCTTAATTAGATGAGCCCAAATCCAATAAAGCTTACCTTCTGCCTGCCCTGTCAGCTTCCCAATACTTACGGACCACCTCATCAGACAGGGAAATTTCCAGACAAGGGGGAAACCCTCTCAAGGATCTTTCACTTCTGAAGTGTTGACAGTACAGAGGGAGAGAGTGCGTTCTGTTCCCTCTGCGGGGCTTCCTTCTTTCATGTCCTTCTCAACACGTACAGAAGCTGCCTTGCAGGCAGGGCTGGTGTAGAACCTGACGCCCACTCACCAGTGGGTTTATACAGGGTGGGGGCGGGGGCCTCTCACTTGGCAGGAGGGAGATGTTTTCAGTTCACATCAAGAGTATTTGAAATATCCAGACTTTCTCTTTAGTGGTTCAATCAAAGATTGCTGTACATGGAAGTTTATCAAGGTGTTATTGGTATCAGTAAAACAGTGAAAAAAAATGTAAATACCCAGTGATAAAGGTGTGGCCAAATAAATTACGTATGTCCATTAAAACAGTGAAAAAAAATGTAAATACCCAGTGATAAAGGTGTGGCCAAATAAATTACGTATGTCCATTTTGAAGTTAAGAAATGTGTTTTCAAGTAATTCTTTAAGGCCTGGAAAAGGTCAGACAATATAATAGTTCAGGGAAAATGGAAAATGCCAGTTTGTGTGTAAAATATCTTTGATTGTGTAAAACTTAAATGTAGAGAAAAAAACAGGAAGGAAATGCAGAAACATGTATTTTAAAAAAGTAGATATGTTATGGGGATGTTTGATACAGATTTGTTGACTTTTTCTAGAGTAACAGATGTTATTTTACAATATATTCTTTGATATTTTATAAGAACATGTATGTTTTATTATATGTAATATACTAGTGTATACATTTCCTCCCATATGTAAAATGTATTTGTATACAACTAAAATTATAGATAACTTACAGTTACAAAGTGGCATACGTGTGTATGTGAGATGAAGTTCTGCTTACAGCTTATGTATGATAAGATCAAGGCGCCTTGAGTACTTGGTACTAAGCACCAAGATGCTTGGCTCAGACGCACCATTCACCTTTTTCCTTCCCAGGAGAAAGACATTACACCTGACCCAAAGCTGTTTGAGAAGATGAGCGAGTGTGACAGGTGCCTGGCCACAGCGAGGCACCAGCAGTACCCGCTGGCCCACCTCTCGCCAGAGCTGGCTGACATCTTTGATTTCTTCATTGCACTCACCATCTGCAACACAGTAGTGGTCACGTCCCCAGATCAGCCACGGCAAAAGGCAAGTTCTGCCATGTCCCTGAGAGTCCACGACGCCCTCGACCTTCTCCAAGGCCCCCGTTGTCCGTCTTCCTGAGGCGGGCTTGCTTCCTTTTCCTGCATGCAGCTGCTCAGTAGCACCTCTCGGTTTTCAGGGGATGCCGTAGGATGCTTTATGTGGGGGAAAAAACCCTAGGCTGCAGGGGGCGCATGCCAGGATTGGGGTCAAGTGGGAGGGGACAGATCCTTGGAGACACCCTCCGATCCTGGAGAAGGAGGGGCACAGAGCTGCCAGTGGGGTTGGGCTCAGGTGGACAGGTGAGCTCAGGGAGTCGCCTCTCACCTCAGTGGTTCCTCTGCTGCCAGGCCTTGGGTGGGGGCAGAAGGGAGGCTGCCCAGGACAACCCACCCAGAGCCTCAGGGTCCAGATTGACACCAGAGGACAAGATTGGCTGGGGCCCAGACTCTAGAACAAGATGCTTGGACTCAAATCCTGACTTCACTGCCTGTGTGGCTCCAGACAAGTCATTCCCCTCCCTGTGCCTAAGGTGCCTTATGTGGGATGTGGGATAACGGGGAGGATTTATGGAAAGGGCTGAGTCCAGTTTGGCATAACAGATGTATCTGATGTTAACAAAGGCACTTAACATTGTCTTTCAAGGAGACGTGACCAAGAATCAACTGGAGGTTGCTTAGGGCGGCGAAAACAGCAATCCCCAAGTTGGTTCTGTTTTGTTTTTTACTGTGATTGTTAAATTGTTTTTTAATGATTTGGATTCTGAATTTGTCTACGTATTTAATTTGCTTAGAAAAATTCATTCCACTCTCCACTGCATGAATCACTGTGGCCTTGGTGATCACATCCCAAAAGAATATTGCATAACCTTTGTTTAAGTGAAATGGAAGAGACCAAAGGATGGTCTCAAGGAAGAAATACTGTCTCTGGTTGCAGTTTTTACTGCATGCCCAGGTTCTGGGAAATGGGAGACCTGTACC